>NC_057810.1:98487148-98516353 GCF_018294505.1 Triticum aestivum
CACACGGCTAAGAGCAATTGTTGTGTCCTCTAGGGGCGCCCCCTCCCCCGTATATAAAGGAGAAAGGGAAAGGAGGCCAGCCTAGACGTGCCCCAAGTGGGGAGGAGTCCCACTTGACTCCTAGTCCTATTCGGCCCCCCTTTTCCCTCTACCAGAGGGGGAAAGGGGGAAGGAGAGGGAGTAGGAGAAGGAAAGGGGGCTGGCGCCCCCTTCTGTAGTCCAATTCGGCCTCCTCCCTTGTGGGGGGCGCACCAACCCCTTATGGGCTGGTAAGCCTCCCTCCTATGGCCCATATGGCCCATATCTTTCCCCGGGGGGTTCCGGTAACCTCTCCGGTACTCCGGTATGTACCCGATACACTCCGGAACCCTTCCGGTGTCCGAATACTACCTTCCAATATATCAATCATTACCATCCAAACACCTCTTTGGTTAAAGTTAGTTCAGGGTTAGTTCAGAGTTAAAATCTAACTCTAACCGCTAACTAAGTTAGAGTATCCAAACAGGGCCTGCGTCCTTTCCGAATAATATGGCTTAATTTGAAACGAGAAAATACACTGGCGGTCAACGTATGTAACAATACGCTCTTTACGGTCACTATATATGGTTTTGCGGTGATTATACGATCACTAGCTCATCGTAGAGCACCGTATTGCACCCTACTGACCGGCCGCATAGTCGACGTGGCACTTTGTTGAATGGTTAAATTTTCACCTGGTTTCTGGGTCCCACCTATCAGTTGGCAGAGCAAAGAAATCAGTTAAACAAAACTTTACGCAGGCGCGGCAGGAGTCCAACCCTTGCGCGCAAACCACCCTGGCTGTGTATATGAGTGCATGCACGTATACTCCCTCGGTCTTCTAACAAAGAGTGTACATCGGCTATAAAACAAAAGAGTGTAGTACATGATGTACATCTACACTTTCAATGCATTTAGCCTTTAATCTAATTTGATATTGATTGACTAATGCACCAACTTGTGCTGGAGGTATAGGCTACATGTCTATCCTTAATTACAGCATGCAACGGCCTTTATTTAATCTTCTTCTCTCAGTGGTCGCATGCACACATAAGTCTGCTAGTTTTGGGCGTTAATTATGCCCTGGTCAATGTGTAAATCTCTAAATGTACAGTTTTTCACGGACGTAGGGAGTAGGTTGAGCACTTGAACGTGAGTGTGTGTGTTGCGTCGTGTGCTGTGTGCCGCATGGGTGCGTGAGTGTTGTGTGCATCCATGTGTACGTGTGAGTGTTGCATGTTGCATTCATGCATGGGGCTTACTCCCTCCCATTGACATGTTCATATTTCAAGCTTCCTCTGTTCCCTCCATATGGTGATACTTCCTTTGTTCCCAAATACGGAGTAAAGCCTCCCTCTGTTCCCAAATACAGAGTATTTGTCTTTCTACAGATTTTAACAAGTGACTAGGTACGGAGCAAAATAAGTGAAGTGAGCGTAGAGGCATAGGGATACTGTAGAAAGGAAGTCTTCGCGATCCATTATTCCCCATCTCGGTCAGAGAGATCTATTCAACTAGTCTTCGCAGTGAAGTGACAATACACGCTGCAGCAGATGGTGAAAGGATCGAGATGGACCTAGAGGGGGGGTGAATAGGTACAATTACTAATTTTAATTATTACTTAACAATTTTAGGCAATAATGCGGAATATGAAGGTGAGCCTAACAATTGCAAGTGAGTACTAAGTACTAAGCAAGTAACATGGGCATGTAAGTAAGCAAGCACAATATGATATAAGTAAGTGCTAAGAGACAAGTAACCACAAGTAGAGAGTTAGGGTTAGGAATAACCACAACTCCGGGAGACGAGGATGTATGCCGATGTTCACTTCCTTGGAGGGAAGCTAGTCACCGTTAGAGAGGTGGATGTTACCACGAAGGCACACCAACGCCACGAAGGCTCACCCTATTATCCCTTTGAGACAACACCACGGAGGCGTTTCTCAACCACTACTGGTAGACCTTGGGGTGATCTCCAAACCCTCACAAACTTTTCCGGGGGTAATCACGAAGGTTGATTCCTCTCCGAAAGACTCTGATACGTCTCTAACGTATCTATAATTTTTTATTGTTCCATGCTATTATATTACCTCTTTTGGATGTTTATGGGCTTTATTTTACACATTTATATCATTTTTGGGACTAACCTACTAACCGGAGGCCCAGCCCATATTACTGTTTTTTTGCCTATTTCAGTATTTCGAAGAAAAGGAATATCAAACGGAGTCCAAACGGAATGAAACCTTCAGGAGCGTGATTTTTGGAACGAACGTGATCCGGAGAGCTTGGAGTGCAAGTCAAGAAGCTTCCGAGGGACCCACGAGATAGCCCCCCCTGTAGGGCGCGCCCCCTGTCTCGTGGGCCCCTCGGGCGGCTACCGACGTACTTCTTCCTCCTATATATACCTACGTACCCCGAAAACATCCAGGAGCACCACGAAACACAATTTCCACCGCCGTAACCTTCTGTATCCGCGAGATATCATCTTGGAGCCTTCGCCGGCACTCTGTCGGAGGGGGAATCAACCACAGAGGGCTTCTACATCAACATCCTTGCCCCTCCGATGAGTTGTGAGTAGTTTACCACAGACCTACGGGTCCATAGTTATTAGCTAGATGGCTTCTTCTCTCTTTTTGGATCTCAATACAATGTTCTCCCCTTCTCTTGTGGAGATCTATTCGATGTAAACTCTTTTTGCGGTGTGTTTGTCGAGATCCGATGAATTGTAGGTTTATGATCAAGTTTATCTATGAATAATATTTGAATCTTCTCTGAATTCTTTTATGTATGATTGAGTTATCTTTGCAAGTCTCTTCGAATTATCAGTTTGGTTTGGCCTACTAGATTGGTTTTTCTTGCCATGGGAGAAGTGCTTAGCTTTGGGTTCAATCTTGCGGTGTCCTTACCCAGTGACAGAAAGGGTTGCAAGGCACGTATTGTATTGTTGTCATCGAGGATAACAAGATGGGGGTTATATCATATTGCATGTGTTTATCCCTCTACATCATGTCATCTTGCTTAATGTGTTACTCTATTCTTATGAACTTAATACTGTAGATGCAGGCAGGAGTCGGTCCATGTGTGGAGTAATAGTAATAGATGCAGGCAGGAGCCGGTCTACTTGTTATGGACGTGATGCCTATATACATGATCATGCCTAGATAATCTCATAACTATGCGCTTTTCTATCAATTGCTCGTTAGTAATTTGTTCACCCACCGTAATACTTATGCTTTCTCGAGAGAAGCCACTAGTGAAACCTATGGCCCCCAGGTCTATCTCTTATCATATTTGCTTTCAATCTACCTTTATTTGCATCTTTACTTTTTGCATCTATATTATAAAATACCAAAAATATATTTATCTTATCATACTATCTTTATTAGATCTCACTTTCGCAAGTGGTCGTGAAGGGTTTGACAACCCCTTTATTGCGTTGGTTGCGAGTTCTCAGTTTGTTTGTGTAGGTGCGTGGGACTTTTGAGGAGCCTCCTACTGGATTGATACCTTGGTTCTCAAAACTAAGGGAAATACTTACGCTACACTTTGCTGCATCACCCTCTCCTCTTCGAGGAAACCCAACGCAAGAGCAAGACGTAGCAAGAAGGATTTCGGGCGCCGTTGCCGGGGAGGTCTTCGCTCAAGTCAAGACATACCAAGTACCCATCACAAACCCATCCCCTCGCATTTACATTATTTGCCATTTGCCTCTCGTTTTCCTCTCCCCCACTTCACCCTTGCCGTTTTATTCGCCCTCTGTTTCCCAATCTCCTCCTCTCTTTTTCGCTTGCCGTTTTTCTGTTTGCTTGTGTGTTGGATTACTTGTTGCCATGGCGCAAGATAATACCAAATTGTGTGATTTCTCAAATACCAATAATAATGATTTCCTTAGTACTCCGATTGCTCCTCTTAATGATGTTGAGTCTTGTGAAATCAATACTGCTTTGCTGAATCTTGTTATGAAAGATCAATTCGCCGGCCTTCCTACTGAAGATGCCGCTACTCATCTAAACAATTTTGTTGATTTGTGTGATATGCAAAAGAAGAAAGATACGGATAACAATATTGTCAAATTGAAGTTATTCCCGTTTTCACTCAGAGGTCATGCTAAAGTTTTGTTTTTGTCTTTACCTAAAAATAGTATTGATTCTTGGAACAAGTGCAAAGATGCTTTTATCTCTAAGTATTTTCCTCCCGCTAAGATCATCACTCTTAGGAACGATATTATGAATTTTAAACAACTTGATCATGAGCATGTTGCCCAATCTTGGGAAAGAATGAAATTGATGCTTCGCAATTGCCCTACTCATGGTTTGAATTTATGGATGATCATACAAAATTTTTATGCCGGTTTGAACTTTGCTTCTACAAATCTCTTAGATTCGGCCGCGGTAGGCACGTTTATGGAAATCACGCTAGGAGATGCTACAAAATTACTTTATAATATTATGGCTAATTATTCTCAATGGCACACCGAAAGATCTTCTAGTAAAAAAGTGCATGCTATAGAAGAAATCAATGTTTTGAGTGGAAAGATGGATGAACTTATGAATATGTTTGCTACTAAAAATACTCCTCTTGATCCCAATGATATGCCTTTGTCTTCCTTGATTGAGCATAATAATGAATCTATGGATGTGAATTTTGTTGGTAGGAATAGTTTTGGAAACAATGCTTATAGGGGAAATTTTAATGCTAGACCGTTCCCTAGTAATTCCTCTAATAATTATGGAAATTCCTACAATAATTCTTATGATAATTTTAATAAGATGCCCTCTGATTTTGAGAATAGTGTGAAATAATTTATGATTTCTCAAAAGAATTTCAATGCTTTGCTTGAAGAAAAATTGCTCAAAGTTGATGATTTGGCTAGGAACCTTGATAGGCTTTCGCTTGATGTTAATTCTCTTAAACTTGGATCTTATTCTCCTAAGCATGATATCAATGAGTCTCTCAAAGTAATGAGAATTTCCATTGATGAGTGTAAGGAAAGAACCGCTAGATTGCGTGCTAAAAAAGAAAGCTTTATGAAAGCGTGTTCTTCTAGTTTCCATGAAAATAATGATGAGGATCTTAAAGTTATTGATGCGTCTCCGATTAGATCTATGCTTTGCAATATGAAGTTTGATGATTATGGGACTGATTATGAATCAACTTTGCCTAGAAGGCGTCCCAAGAATTCGGAGTCTTTAGATCTTAATGCCAAAATTGGTAAAACTGAGATTGGAGAACCCACAACTCCTAATAATATTGAACTTTCTATCTCAGATTTCAAGGAATTGGATTATGATAGTTGTTCTTTAAAAGGTTGTATTTCCTTGTTGCAATCCGCTGTTAATTCTCCTCATGCTTATAGTCAAAATAAAGCTTTTACCAAACATATCGTTGATGCCTTGATGCAATCTTATGATGAAAAACTTAATTTGGAAGTTTCTATACCTAGAAAACTTAATGATGAGTGGGAACCTACTAAAAAGATTAGAATTAAAGATTATGAGTGTTTTGCTTTGTGTGATTTGGGTGCTAGTGTTTCCACGATCCGAAAACTTTATGTGATATTCTAGGTTTTCATGATCTTGATGATTGCTCTTTAAATTTGCACCTTGCGGATTCCACCATTAAAAAGCCTATGGGAAGAATCAATGATGTTCTTATTGTTGCAAATAGAAATTTGGTGCCCGTAGATTTTATCGTTCTTGATATAGATTGCAATCTTTCTTGCCCTATTATTCTTGGTAGACCTTTCCTTAGAACGATTGGTGCGATTATTGATATGAATGAAGGGAACATTAGATTCCAATTTCCATTAAAGAAATGCATGGAGCACTTTCCAAGAAAGAAAGTAAAATTACCTTATGAATCTATCACGCGTGCTACTTATGAATTTCGTGCCAAAGATGGCCCGCGTTAGATCTATCCTTGCTTTTATGCCTAGCTAGGGGCGTTAAACAATAGCGTTAGTTGGGAGGCAACCCAATTTTCTTTATGTTTTTTGTTTTTGCTCCTGTTTAGTAATAAATCTTGCATCTACCCTCTGGTTAGATGTGTTTTTATCTTTTAATTAGTGTTTGTGCCAAGTAGAACCTATAGGATAACCTACGATGATAGTTGATTTGATTCTGCTGAAAAACAGAAACTTTGCACGCACGAATATAATTTTGTTAAATCACAGGAATGTGATTTTGCGTTGATTCTTTTTGCTGATGTTCAACAAACAAATTGTCCAGGACTTCCTATTTTGGTAGGAGTTTTAGATTTCTAGAAGTTTGCGTTAGTTACAGATTGCTACAGACTGTTCTGTTTTTTGACAGATTCTGTTTTTCGTGTGTTGATTGTTTATTTCAATGCATCTATGGCTAGTAATTCAGTCTATGAACCATAAAGAAGTTGGAATACAGTAGGTTTAACACCAAATTAAATAAAGAATGAGTTTATTACAGTACCTCTTGTGGTGGTTTTGTTTTCTTTCACTAACGGAGCTTATAAGATTTGCTGTTGAGTTTTGTGTTGTGAAGTTTTCAAGTTTTGGGTAAAGCTTTTATGGACTATGGAATAAAGGGTGGCAAGAGCCTAAGCTTGGGGATGCCCATGGCGCCCCAAGATATTCAATAATAGCTAAAATCCTAAGCTTGGGGATGCCCCGGGAAGGCATCCCCTCTTTCATCTTCGTTCATTGGTAACTTTACTTGGAGCTATATTTTTATTCGCCACATGATATGTGTTTTGCTTGGAGCGTCGTGTATTATGTTAGTCTTTGCTTTTTAGTTTACCACAATCATCCTTTCTGTACACACCTTTTGGGAGAAGCCTATTTGATTAGAATTTTCTAGAATACTTTATGTGCTTCACTTATATCTTTTGAGCTTGATAGTTTTTGCTCTAGTGCTTCACCTATATCTTTTAGAGCACGGTGGTGTCTTAATTTTGAAGAAATTGCTAACCTCTCATGCTTCACTTATATAATTTTGAGAGTCTTTTAGAACAGCATGGTATTTGCTATTATCATAGAGTTGGACTTAGAATGGTAGGCATCCAAGTTGGGTATAATAAAAACTATCATAGGAAGTGAATTGGATGCTATGATCAATTTGATACTTGATAATCGTTTTGAGATATGGAGGTAGTGATATTAGAGTCATGCTAGTTGGGTGATTATGAATTTAAAGAATGCTTGTGTTGAAGTTAGAAAGTCCCGTAGCATGCACGTCCGGTTAAAGTTGTGTAACAAATTTGAAACATGAAGTGTACTTGGCTTGTGCATCCTTATGAGTGGCGGTCGGGGGCGAGCGATGGTATTTTCCTACCAATCTATCCCCCTAGGAGCATGCGCTTAGTACTTGATTTTTGATGACTTCTAAATTTTTGCAATAAGTATATTAGTTCTTTTGACTAATGTTGAGTCCATGGATTATACGCACTTTTACCTTTCCACCTTTGCTAGCCTCTTCGATACTGTGCATTGCCCTTTCTCACCTTGAGAGTTGGTGCAAACTTCGCCGGTGCATCCAAACCCCGTGATACGATACGCTCTATCACACATAAACCTCCCTATATCTTCCTCAAAACAGCCACCATACCTACCCATTATGGCATTTCCATAGCCATTCCGAGATATATTGCCATGCAACTATGCACTGTTCGGTTCATCATCATCATGACATACTTTACTTTTTTCATATTGCCATTGCATGATCATGTAGTTGACATCGTATTTGTGGCAAAGCCACCATGCATTATTTTTCATACATGTCACTCTTGATTCATTGCACCATCCCGGTACACTGCCGGAGGCATTCATATAGAGTCATATCTTGTTCTAGTTTCGAGTTGTAATTCATATGTTGTAATCAATAGAAGTGTGATGATCATCATTATTAGAGCATTGCCCAATAAAAAAAGAGAGAAAGGCCAAAAAGAAAAAAAGGCCCAAAAAAAGAAAATAAATAAAAAGGGCAATGTTACTATCTCTTTTTCCACACTTGTGCTTCAAAGTAGCACTTTGTTCTCCATGTAGTGAGTCTCATATATTGTGCTTCAAAGTAGCACCGTGTTTTTATATAGTGAGACTCATAAGTTGTCTTTTTCATACTAGTGGGAATTTTTCATTATAGAACTTGGCTTGTATATTCCTACGATGGGCTTCCTCAAATGCCATAGGTCTTCGTGAGCAAGCAAGTTGGATGCACACACACTAGTTTTCTTTTGTTGAGCATTTATAGCTCTAGTGCATCCATTGCATGGCAATCCCTACTCCTCATGTTGACATCAATTGATGGGAATCTCCATAGCCCGTTGATTATCCTCGTCAATGTGAGACTTTCTCCTTTTTTGTCTTCTCCACACAATCCCCATCATCATATTCTATTCCACCCATAGTGCTACATCCATGGCTCACGCTCATGTATTGCGTGAAGGTTGAAAAACTTTGAGATTATTTAAGTATGAAACAATTGCTTGGCTTGTCATCGGGGATATAGAAGTTGGGAACATCTTTGTGTGACGAAAATGAAGCATAGCCTAACTATATGATTTTGTAGGGATGAACTTTCTTTTGCCATGCTATTTTGAGAAGACATGATTACTTTGATTAGTATGCTTGAAGTGTTACTATTTCTTTTATCAATATGAACTTTTCTTTTGTATTCATTTGGATCTGAACATTCATGCCACAATAAAGAAAATTACATTATGAATTATGCTAGGTAGCATTCCACATCAAAAATTCTCCTTTTATCATTTACCTACTCGAGGACGAGCAGGAATTAAGCTTGGGGATGCTTGATACGTCTCCAACGTATCTATAATTTTTGATTGTTCCATGCTATTATATTACCTCTTTTGGATGTTTATGGGCTTTATTTTAGACATTTATATCATTTTTCGGACTAACCTACTAACCGGAGGCCCAGCCCATATTGCTGTTTTTTTGCCTATTTCAGTATTTCGAAGAAAAGGAATATCAAAAGGAGTCCAAACGGAATGAAACCTTTGGGAGCGTGATTTTTGGAACGAACGTGATCCGGAGAGCTTGGAGTGCAAGTCAAGAAGCTTCCAAGGGCCCCACGAGAAAGGGGGCCGCGCCCCTCCTCTAGGGCGCGCCCCTTGTCTCGTGGGCCCCTCGAGCGGCCACCGACGTATTTCTTCCTCCTATATATACCTACGTACCCCGAAAACATCCAGGAGCACCCCGAAACACAATTTCCACCGCTGTAACCTTCTGTATCCGCGAGATCTCATCTTGGAGCCTTCGTAGGCACTCTGCCGGAGGGGGAATCAACCATGGAGGGCTTCTACATCAACATCCTTGCCTCTCCGATGAGTTGTGAGTAGTCTACCACAGACCTACGGGTCCATAGTTATTAGCTAGATGGCTTCTTCTCTCTTTTTGGATCTCAATACAATGTTCTCCCTTTCTCTTGTGGAGATCTATTTGATGTAAACTCTTTTTACGGTGTGTTTGTCGAGATCCGATGAATTGTGGGTTTATGATCAAGTTTATCTATGAATAATATTTGAATCTTATCTAAATTCTTTTATGTATGATTGAGTTATCTTTGCAAGTCTCTTCGAATTATCAGTTTGGTTTGGCCTACTAGATTGGTTTTTCTTGCCATGGGAAAAGTGCTTAGCTTTGGGTTCAATCTTGCGGTGTCCTTACCCAGTGACAGAAAGGGTTGCAGGGCACATATTGTATTGTTGCCATCGAGGATAACAAGATGGGGTTTATATCATATTGCATGTGTTTATCTCTCTACATCATGTCATCTTGCTTAATGCATTACTCTGTTCTTATGAACTTAATACTCTAGATGCAGGCAGGAGTCGGTCGATGTGTGGAGTAATAGTAGTAGATGCAGGCAGGAGTCAGTCTACTTGTTATGGACGTGATGCCTATATACATGATCATGCCTAGATAATCTCATAACTATGCGCTTTTCTATCAATTGCTCAACAGTAATTTGTTCACCCACCGTAATACTTATGCTTTCTCGAGAGAAACCACTAGTGAAACCTATGGCCCCCGGGTCTATCTCTTATCATATTTGCTTTCAATCTACCTTTATTTGCATCTTTACTTTTTGCATCTATATTATAAAATACCAAAAATATATTTATCTTATCATACTATCTTTATTAGATCTCACTTTCGCAAGTGGCCGTGAAGGGATTGACAACCCCTTTATTGCGTTGGTTCTGAGTTCTCAGTTTGTTTGTGTAGGTGCGTGGGACTTTTGAGGAGCCTCCTACTGGATTGATACCTTGGTTCTCAAAACCGAGGGAAATACTTACGCTACACTTTGCTGCATCACCCTCTCCTCTTCGAGGAAAACCAACCCAAGCTCAAGACGTAGCAGACTCCTACTGCCTAGGAGTCTCCAACCTCCAAGAGTAATAAGAACATTGGGGAAAAGCTCAAGATTTTCTCAAATCACAAATTCCTTTGGTGCAAAGAAGGTGAAGGAGTGGATCTATCACTTGATTGAAGAACTTCTCTCAAATGTTCCTAAATCCCTTGGGGATCTAGGATTTGGTGTAGAGGATTGATAGAGAGAGTGAAGAGTGTTCTTGGCAATCTCAAAGTGAAATGGTCAACCTTATCCCGTGGAATGGAGAAGCCTATATATAGTGGGTGTAGAAAAAGTGACCGTTTGAGTCACTTAAGTGCACAGGAGGGGTCGGACGTCCGGACAACCCCGGACATCCGGTGGCACAAGTCTGTCCGGACGTCCGACAGTTATCGGTCGGCCGGCCGCTGGGGACAATTAAGCCATATAGCTGTGTACAGCACACGGACGTCCGAGACGTGTCGGTCGTCCAGAGCCCGGACATCCGGAGAGGCCCGGAAATCCGTAAATATGGTTCTGTGGTGGAAATACCGGACGTCCGAGACGTGTCGGTCGTCCGGAGAGGTTCGGAAATCCGTAAATAAAGTTCTGTTGGTGAAACACCGGACGACCTTAGAGAGCCAGACGTCCGGACAGCTGAGAGGGATCGGACGTCCGTAGAGTACCGGACATCCGGAGAGAGAGAATAACTGGAGTTGTGGATTTGAGCAAATCTTTCACTAGTTCCAACGATCCCCTCTTAATAGTGCGGGATCCCTATACTCAAGAACAAACCGTAAACAAAGCCAAGGCTAATGTCTTGTATTTCCAATCTTGAGTTATATGCATTTGTCCCTAGTCATGATCCACACACGGCCTTCGAGACATAATCCTAAGATATACTTGATAAACATGATTAGTCCCAACATACATGTTGTCATCAACATCAAAATATGATTAAGGGCATGATTGCACTTTCAATTCCCCTATTTTTGTAGTTGATGACAACATATATGCACACACATAAATCTAAAAATTTAAAAATCGAAAGGATTTGTTGTGGAGCTCAATAAGCAAAGAATAAGAAGGAGAGAGCTCCCCCTCAATATGATATATACCAGCACAACCAAATCTCATACACAAGATAATCAAGACAATAAGCTCCATATAGGTTCATTACTCATAGCATAGAACATAAGTTTCTACAATCTCATAACATGAGTTCGATACAAGCTAATCAATAACATAGCAATGAGTTTGATTACAAGCTAACAAGCTAATATCATAGTATGCATAGTGCCTACTCCCCCTTGGCATCAAATACCCAAAACGGGTGCATAACAACATCAGAGAGCATCATCATCATCATCATCATCATCATCATCATCATGTGCACCACTGCCACCAGCCTCGTCAAAGAACTCAGCCCACTCAGGACCCTAGGGAAAACCAAAATCAGATGGTGGCTCATCAGGAAGGCGGTCATCATCACTCACATCGAACACTCCGGAGTCTCTCAGACGAGTCTTCAGAGCATTCTTGGAAGTGATAAGGCGCGTGACAACATCGTGGTTTTGGGAGCAGTTAAACGAAACAGCCTTCATCAAGGCAGAGTGGGCCTTCCCAAGAAAGCGTGCAATGCGACCAAAGGTGCAGATCCGGAAGGAGCAGAACGAGGGATGCTAGCAGTAGTGTGGCGCGGATGAGCAGAAGAGGAAGACTCCTTGGGAACATAGTTATCAGCCATGTGTGGGGGAATGACCCATTGCTCATGCAAATGAGTGCGGGAAATAGGAAACGAAGCCACACTCTCAATGAAAGCCTGAAGAAAGGGAGCATGAGGAAAGGCCCGCTTGTGCTGAAACAAAGCGAGGAGAATCTCATGCCATAGAAAATGAGGCACATTGATCTTCCCTTTTGGAGCCATATAGAGGCGATGCATGAGATCGATGCAGTAGCTACTGCAGGACCCCTTGTCACCCATCTTAGGATAGATGGTGCGAATGGCACATTGATAGATAATGAAGAAAGGAGCGTGCCAAATGGAAACTTGGTTTAAACCCTTATGTTTATCATCATCAATAAGTTGGGAAATGGTTTTGATAAGATCAGCACATGCATCAGGGCCTTGGGTCTATGGTCGGGGTCATCATTGTGAATTTTGAACCCGGTGTCAGGAAAACCAAGGGAAGTAACAAATTGAGAGTAAGACGCCGAGAGCTTGTGTCGGCGGTCATCAAGTAACAGTGTTATTTGGACCAAAAAAGCATGTGTCATAGAATTGATGAATGGCGGCTTGGTTAAAGTCATGTTGAAATGTAAATGGGGCAGCAAGATTGGAGGACTCAATGAGCTCAATAGCCCCGGAATATTTTTCCGGATGAGTATGAATATGCTCTAAATCAATGCACAAATGCACAGAAAGACCCTTAGGAATGATGATGGTGGTAAAAATGTCAGCTTGGACATTAGTGCGAAAACGAGGGTCCCTACATCACGAGCAACCGTAAATTGATCAACATCACGACGCAACTTAAGATAGGAGCCAATGGGAACCAGGTTGAACCGCTTAACGTGACGGTCGTGTGATAAAGGGGGTTCAAGTGAGATATGACGAGCATCACCGTGAGGTTCGAACGGAGGAGGAGGAGGCTCGAAGGTGGGCCGTCGAGTCTCGGGCTTGGGAGCAGTGGTGCGAACACGGACAGGCTCTCAATGCTCCATATGAGCCAGCTCATCTTCATAGTCAGAGCCCTCCGACGAGTCGTTGCTTGGAGACCAGCGAGGAGGAGGAAGACGCTTCTTAGGATGAGTCAGTTCTTGGGAATCGTCGGAGTCACCACGATGGGAGGGACGAGAGGACCAAGATGGGGTGTCCTTGCGAGCAGTGCTCTTGGTCTTCACCATTCCGACCTAGAAGAGGAGGTAAACCCAAATCAACAACCCACCACTAGATCGACGAATCGATGGATGAGAGAAGAAGAGATGGGTGCTACCTTGGAGTGAAGAACACGGAGGGAGACGGTGACCGGAGCTAATCAATCAGCGGGCCGAGTGGCCACAAGGAGCGGCGTGACGAACGGCGAGGAGCATGAGCGGGGACGGGGCGACCCGAGCGGCCATGGCGAGTGGCGTGCCAACCGCGAGGGCCCCGAGCGGTGAGCAGCCACGGCGAGGGGCACGGGCGGCGTGCTATCACAGCGAGGAGCCCCGAGGCAGGGGCGGTGGCTGTGGCGAACAGAGGAGAGAGGTTGAGTGGATTAGGGTAACTGACCCGAAAAGCCACCCCACGCTATATATAGGTGCCCTAGAAATCGTCCGGTCGACCGGAGATTTACGGACGTCCGGTGCCTGGGCCAGGAAAAAAATGACCGGACGTCTGGATAGGCCGGACGACCGTGCTGAGGAAAAAAGAAGGCTTTTTATGGACGACCGGAGCGCGACGGACGTCCGGTGTCGGAGAAACGTCCGGACGACCGGGGATCCACAGACATCCGGCGCCTGGCCCAGGAAAAGATACCACAGAGCTTTTTACAGACGTCCGTAACATAAAGGACGAGCAGAAGCATATAAGAGTTTTTAGGAGGAGTAGGGTACAATTATTTGTGCATCAAATCATGATGAGGAGATGATGATTACCATATGTAGTAAGAATTTCTGTTAAGCAAAGAGTATCCTATGCCAACAATAATAAAACATATATCGCTCATATATTGTTCTCATGACAAGAGTGGTGGGTACTGCCACCATGTATGAGTATACGTGACATGGCACGGAAAGATTGGAACTTTGAGTGCATGATCACTACTCCATCATGGGAAGCACCATAGTTAGATGTCATGGTAGCTTTGAGAGTATTTGTTATTTTTATGCATTTCATAGGGTGAGGATACTCATGAGTTGAGTGTCTCCCCCTAGATATATGCCTACATCAAGGCACGACATTAAGTTCATGCATGAATGGGTGCTAGATTTCACATAATATTGTCAAGCTCCAAGATACCAAGTTCACGCCTAAGTCGATAAAACCTTGCTTCATCCAATGGTTTGGTGAAAATATCTGCCAGTTGCAAATCTGTACCAACATGATCGATGTGAATATCGCCCTTTTCCACATGATCTCTCAAGAAGTGATACCTAATATCAATGTGCTTGGTGCGGAGATGATCCTTGGGGTTCTCAGCAATATTGATGGCAGTTTCATTATCACATAGGAGAGGCACATGTCTATAAGTGATACTATAATCCTTCAAGGTTTGTCTCATCCATAGTAGTTGAGTTGCACAACTGCAGGCTGCAATGTATTCAGCTTCTGCGGTAGAGAGGGCAATACAATTTTGTTTCTTCGAGGACCAACTTACCAGGGAGCGACCAAGAAATTGACATGCACCGGAGGTGGACTTATGATCCACTTTGTCTCCAGCCCAATCCGCATCCATGTACCCAATGAGATCAAACTTAGCATCCTTGGGGTACCATAGACCCAACTTTGGGGTGTGAACAAGGTATCTAAGAATATGCTTAACCGCCTTATGATGACTTTACCTAGGGGAAGCTTGAAATCTAGCACACATGCATACACTAAACATGATGTCGGGTCTAGATGCACAAAGATAAAGCAATGAACCAATCATAGAGCGGTATTTAGATGGGTCGAAAGGGATACCGTTGGTGTCTTCAGTGAGTACAATTTTGGTTGGCATGGGTGTCTTACATGGACTAGCATCAGTCATGCCGAACTTCTCTAGGATATCCTTGAGGTATTTTGCTTGAGACAAGAAAATTCCTTCTTGAAATTGTTGAATTTGAAATCCAAGAAAGAACTTCAAATCCGTATTGAGTGACATTTCAAAATTCTTGGTCATGGAGTCTGCAAACTTCTTGCACAAATGAATGTTAGGAGAACCAAAAATTATATCATCTACATAGATTTGGCATAAGATCAAATCACCCTTGTCCCTCTTATTAAAAAGAGTGGGATAGATCAACCCTCTCTCACAAAGCCATCATCGAGTAAAAACTTCTTAAGATGATCATACCAAGCACGAGGTGCTTGTTTGAGGCCATACAGAGCCTTATGAAGTTTATACACATAGTCTTTGTGATCGGGATCAACGAACCCAGGTGGTTGTAACACATATACTTCTTCTTGTAGAGGACCGTTAAGGAAATCACTCTTTACATCCATTTGATGCAATATAAATCCATTGAAAGCAGCATATGCAAGTAAGATGCGAATGGATTCAAGACGGGCAACAAGGGCAAAGGTCTCACCAAAGTACAAACCTTCAACTTGTGAGTACCCTTGAGCCACTAACCTTGCCTTGTTGCGAATGATTATACCATTCTCATCTTGCTTGTTCTTGAAAATCCATTTTGTTCCAGTGACATTGTGTTCCGTAGTTGGCCTCTTGACTAATGACCACACTTGGTTGCGTTCAAAACTATTCAACTCTTCTTGCATAGCAATGAGCCAATCGTTGTCCATCAATGCATCTTGTACCTTGAGAGGTTCAACACTAGACACAAACGAGAAGTGAGCACAAAAGTTAGTCAACTATTTATGAGTGACTCTACCTTCCGATATGCCGGTGAGAATTTTTTCAACATCAACAGAACCGGCCACTTGAGGCATGATGAAGGTTAGAGTTTCTCGAGGTTCAACTTCATGCCCATCATCCACGTCCTCAACATATGGATCATTAATGTGTAGAGGAAGATCTTCTTGTTCATATTGCATTTGTTGAGGTTCATCATCAATGATTGGACTTTCTTGTTCTTGCCCTTGATGATGATCTTGTTCTTGAAGATTATCATGAAGAGGAGCTTGATCATCTTCTTCTACTTGGGCTAAAGGCATCGGTTGAGCAATAGGAACTTGTGATGGTATGGGTTTTGAAGTAGTTTGATGATGTGTGAACCTTCCATCTTCATCTTCATCATCATGAGGTTCTTGTTCCATAGGAAGAAGTGCGCCAACACCCATGGTCAAAATATCTTGAGAAGAATCTTCTTCACCTGCATCACTTAGATCAACTTGCTCCCCACGGGAGCCATTAAATTCATCAAACACCATGTCACAAGTTTCTACAACACATCCATTGGATTTGTTGTAGACTCTATAGGCATGAGAGTTTGATCCATAGCCAACAAATATGCCCTCAATTGTTTTGGATTGAAATTTTCCTAACCATTCTCTTTTGTTGAGGATGAAACATTTGCACCCAAATACATGAAAGTAATTGACATTTGGCTTGTTCCCAGTTAGGAGCTCATATGGAGTCTTTTCCATATAGTACGGAGGAAGAGACGGTTTGATGCATGACATGCAGTGTTGACAGTTTCGGCCCAAAAACTATGTGGTGACTTGTATTCATCCAACATGGACCTTGCCATCTCCACAAGTGTACGGTTCTTCCTTTCGGCTACACCATTTTGCTGAGGAGTGTATGGAGCTGAATAGTGATGCTCAATCCCTTCATCACTAAGGAATTCTTCCAAGGTATAGTTCTTGAACTCGGAGCCATTGTCACTTCTTATTGCCAAGATCTCCTTGTCAAACTTGTGTTGTGCTTGCTTGGCAAAATCAATGAAGGTGATCTTCGTCTCGTCCTTGGATTTGAGGAAAAACACCCATGTATATCTTGAGTAATCATCAACAATGACAAGTCCATACTTTTTCCCACCAAGACTATCCCATGAAGGAGGACCAAAAAGATCCACATGAAGGAGCTCCAGGGGCCTTGAAGTAGACACAATGTTCTTGGGTGGATGCTTTGATTGATGTTGCTTCCCGGCTATGCATGCACTACACACACGATCTTTCTCAAAAGAGACATTGGTTAGTCCAAGGATGTGATTCTCCTTTAAGAGATCTTGAAGATTTCTCATGCCGACATGGGCTAGCCGGCGATGCCATCACTAGTGGAAAAGGGGGCATTTGTCCCGGTTCGTAAGGGCCTTTAGTCCCGGTTCATGAACCGGGACTAATGGGTCGTTACTAATACCACCACCCTTTAGTCCCAGTTCAAACACGAACCGGGACAGATGGTCCTCCACGTGGCCGGTGCGCCGAGCCCTGGCAGGGGGGACTTTGGTCCCGGTTGGTGGCACCAACTGGGACCAAAAGGCATCCACACGTCACAATTCCAGTGGCTGGGGTTTTTGTTTATTTTTGAAAGGGGGGGTGTCGGTGTCAAAACCAGCGGATCTCGGGTAGGGGGTCCCGAACTGTGCGTCTAGGCGGATGGTAACAGGAGACAAGGGACACGATGTTTTTACCCAGGTTCGGGCCCTCTCAGTGGAGGTAAAACCCTACTCCTGCTTGATTAATATTGGTCATATGGGTAGTACAAGAGTAGGTCTACCACGAGATCAGAGAGGCTAAACCCTAGAAGCTAGCCTATGGTATGATTGTTCTTCGTCCTACGGACCAAAACCCTCCGGTTTATATAGACACCGGAGAGGGTTAGGGTTACACAGAGTCGGTTACAATGGTAGGAGATCTACATATCCGTATCGCCAAGCTTGCCTTCCACGCCAAGGAAAGTCCCATCCAGACACGGGACGGAGTCTTCAATCTTGTATCTTCATAGTCCAGGAGTTCGGCCCAAGATGATAGTTCGGCTATCCGGACACCCCCTAGTCTAGGACTCCCTCAGTAGCCCCTGAACCAGGCTTCAATGACGACGAGTCAGGCGCGCATATTGTCTTCGGCATTGCAAGGCGGGTTCCGAATACTTCATAGAAGATTTTGAACACAAGGATAGTGTCTGGCTCTGCAAAATAAGTTCCACATACCACCATAGAGAGAATAACATTTACACAAGTTCAATCTGCTGACGTATTCCGTGGCATGACATCACACCACGGCCAAGCCTTTATTCGAATCGTTTTTACTGTTCCACCTCAGCGCGTTTAGCGAGGCTGTTTCCTTGGCACGTCTTGTCAAAGCAGAGATCGTGTCCCCTTATTCTGGGATTCTCATCAATATGGGCGTGGGTAACCCAACCACGCCTGTTGGCATGCCTCCTCTATCGAGGGTGAGTCCTAAACGGCCACGGGGAGGGCTCTTGGTATTCAACCTCTTTATAACGAGACCAAGCCCCGCTCCTTTCTTTCAATCTCAATCGAATCCGCCCCTCGCCTCGAGTTCCAACACCCAAAGCTTCAGATTCAGGCGCTTCGGACCTTCAACGATGTCCGGCTCCGACCTGCAAGGCCGGTGGATGCCTTCTTCCGTCATGGAAGAAGATGTGCTAAAGCTGAGAGACGCCAGGTATCTAACCGGCAAAATTTCGCATAGGCTGCCTGCCCAAGGGCAGGTTATTCCTACTCCCGAGCCTGGTGAGAGCGTGGTGTTCGTGTCTCACTTCCTTCGGGGTTTAGGCTTCCCGACGGACCCCTTCGTTAGGGGGCTCATGTTTTACTATGGGCTGGAATTCCACGACTTGGATCCGGAGTCCATCCTCCACATCTCATCGTTCATTGTTGGATGCGAAGCCTTCCTCCGCATTACCCCTCACTTCGGATTGTGGCTCAAGACCTTCAATGTGGAGCCGAAGATGATCGAGGGGTAGCAGGCAGAGTGCGGAGGGGCTGTTATAAGCAAGAGTGTTGACGCCCCATGGCCCGAGGGCTCTTTTCAAGAGGAGCTTGGTTTGTGGCAACATGAGTGGTTCTATATCACCGCTCCCAGGGGCACCAGATGGGTGGCGCCACCTGCCTTTCGCACGGGTCCTCCACAATGGCTGGCGTCATGGGTCAACAAAGGGCTTGATTGGGGGCTGTCGGTGTCAAAACCGGCGGATCTCGGGTAGGGTGTCCCGAATTGTGCGTCTAGGCGGATGGTAACAGGAGACAAGGGACACGATGTTTTTACCCAGGTTCGGGCCTTCTCGGTGGAGGTAAAACCCTACTCCTGCTTGATTGATATTGATGATATGGGTAGTACAAGAGTGGATCTACCACGAGATCAGAGAGGCTAAACTCTAGAAGCTAGCCTATGGTATGATTGTTCTTCGTCCTACGGACTAAAACCCTCCGGTTTATATAGACACCGGAGAGGGTTAGGGTTACACAGAGTCGGTTACAATGGTAGGAGATCTACATATCCGTATCGCCAAGCTTGCCTTCCACGCCAAGGAAAGTCCCATCCAGACATGGGACGGAGTCTTCAATCTTGTATCTTCATAGTTCAGGAGTCCGGCCGAAGATGATAGTTTGGCTATCCGAACACCCCCTAGTCCATGACTCCCTCAGGGGGGTTGGGGGTTTTGGGGGTTAATTTAGGTGTTTCATATATTGTGTTAGCTAGCTAATTAATAGAGAGAAGTGTCCTCTCTTATGTCCGTGCTTGGTCGACGCTACGTACTATATACATATAGCCCTCGACACACTAGCTAGTAAGAAAATGAAGGGAACCATTGAGTACAGAAGTTCGTCATGCATACCGAGAGAAATGATCAATCGACATCTCCTTCTCTGAGAGATTGGCCGAACAACAAGTTTTCGTATCATGTACATCCGACGCTACTGGCTACATACATGTACAATATGTAAAATCTCTCAATTACAGTCCCCTAGCATTTGAAATCAACTTCCACATGGTATTCTCCGGCTTTATTGATGACGTGGTCAAGAAAGAATCCCGCCAATTCCTCTTGAATTGCTTTCATGCGATCTGGTTCTAGGAGTTCATTCCGCATCTGCCACGTCTAATTTGAAGAAGGGGGTTAATTAATACATATATATGAATGAAACTCAATAGAAATGATGGTGTAATAAAATGAAATTGTGAATATTATTGCTTACGCACTTCATATTGTCTTTGAGTGTAGCCCCGCTTGTTTTTCAAAGTCACGGTGTGGATGAACTCGCACACGTAGTATCCACAGAAATCATTCCCTTGTTCCTGCCACTAGCACTTTACGAGAAATAGAGGTCAATCAAACTGATAATGAAGCATTATAAATGGCATTGATGAAAGTATAGCTATAGAATCAACGGGAGATGCGCGCAACTAGCTAGCCAGTAGTGCTTACTTTCGGGTATGTATATTGCAGCTCCTTCGGCAGTCCCGGAGCTTCTGCGGTGAACTATTTCCAAACCCTGCAAGACAAATAAAATAATTATTATTACTTGAGATATCAGGAAATGAACAAAAAGTTGCCGATATGGTGCGATAATGATCGATTGAACTTACTTGCTGAGCATTTCAGTCATGTCCGCATAGGTTTTGGGATCTTTCCGTCTCGAGTCTAAGACGGTTACTAGTCCACGCTCAAGCTTAATCTGCAGAAGAATATAGTGGTACGTGCGCATGCATGCATAACTCATCAATTACATTACTATAACCTCGCTCAAGTAATAAGGGAACCGAATATGCAAACAACAGTAACACTCACTTGCTGTTGTAAGGAAAGAGTATGGTATCTTTGTTTTGATTTTTGATCAACGATTGTAGCAAGTTGTCCTTGGCCTCTTTGACGTCCTTTTCAACCGGAAATTCATCTATGATATTTGTGTTAATGAACCCAATATCATAAATTTCTTGTTTTTTGCACTTGACGATCTTCAATCTGCATAATTGTCAGGACCCCGACTCGATGTCACATCGATCTAGCCGGTAACACCTCATATCACTTTGCGGCCTCACGCACGGTATCCCCACGGGTGTCGTCTTACCTTTTCCCGGGACCGTTTGCGCCTTTTGGCTCACGTATATGATAGTGTCGCTAGCATCCATATGATAAGGAGCCCGGGCTGACATGACTAGTCGTAAACCCAAAGCGGCACAGACTTACAGGGACAGGCATCCATGACCCAGCTTCGAACGTGTCGGTCATCAGCAAGTGGGTCCGGGCTGTAGCACTGGGCTAGCAGGACTCCGGTAAACCGGGCTGTAGCGGGCTAACAGGACTCCGGTACTCAAAGCGTGACATTTCCCCGAAGGGACAGACACAGGAACGAAGAAGGACACATGTCGGCCAGCCTAAGTGTTCCAGAGCAGTAGCAAGCTACCATGGCTCAGCGGTAACACTAGGAGACATTTCCCGGTAAGAGAGGCTACTAAAGATAAACAACTAGATAGTCAGATCCCACACATACCAAGCATTTCAATCATACACACAATATGCTCGATATGTGCAAATACAACGAAGCATCACAACATGACTCTACGACACAAGTACTTTATTTAAGGCTCAGGGAGCCATACATAACATACACAAAGGTACGGGTCTCACGACCCAACATACAAGTCATACAGTCATACAAACCAGCAGCGGAAGTACATTGTCTGAGTACAGACAATTAGTAAAACAAAAGAGGCTTGGAAAGCCTAACTATACTACGTGGTCCATCACAAGCTCAGGGTCACCACCTGGGTCTTTAGCCTACTCGTTGATGTCAACGTCTACATAGAACCCATCAGAAGGGGTTGCAGCGTCTTCTGTAAAAATGTAGATTATAGCAACATGAGTACAAAGGTACTCAGCAAGACTTACATCAGATCCTACATACATGCATAGTATCAAGAAGGGTTGGTGGAGTTATTGCAGCAAGCCAGCTTTGACTCTTGGCTAGGCTATCCTACGATACTTCAATTTGAAATGGTTTTGCGCACACGAGTCCACTACTCACCACTTCAATACACTACCGAGGATCCACCTCCGTCTTCCTACGGAAGAGCCATCCTCGGCACTCACACTTATCTTGAGGCTTTTAGTAGTTTCCATTTACTTGTCTATGAACTGTATCGGCAACCAAGTAGTCCTTTACCGCGGACGCGGCTATTCGAATAGATTATGATAACCCTGCAGGGGTGTACTTCTTCATACATGTTTCCACCACTTAGCGTCTGCACACGACATGTGCTCGGCAGACTTCAAGCGAAAGCCGACGTGGGTGTAGACCACGACCTACCTAAACACTTAAGCCTCTAGTCCAGGTTTATCGCCTATTCAGGTTCCATCCGCAGGGAGTCCGGCCGAGGTTTCCCATACGGCCCCGAACGATGTGAACAAGGTTCCCGAGATACCTAATGGGTATTCGGTACACCCGGCCACGTACCTACCGCATCACAGCCCACCCCTACGGTCAGCGCTGTCCACGGCCTCCAGTAGGCTACAAACACCAGAAACTACTTGCAACTCCTGGACAGAGAGCTAGGGTGAATAAGAAGTCGAGCGGGGTCATATTTGAGGGCCCAATGCATGGTAGTAGCTGTATCTTAAATCACACATACAGATCTCAGTGCTTAAGGTCGGCTTCAATGAAACAACCCACCATGTACTCCTACATGGCCTCTCATCGATACCTTTACCAAATCGTGTTCACCACACCACTCACATTACCGACATAATCATTTCACTCTAGCCCATCACCCAGATGAACCAGACCTGACACGACTCTAAGCATAGCAGGCATAGCAAGGTAGGAACAACACATACATATGGCTCAATCAACTCCTACACATGCTAGCGGGTTTCATCTAGTTACTGTGGCAATGACAAGTCATGCAGAGGAAATGGGTTCAACTACCGTAGCACACAGCAGTTTGAAACGTGTTGTCTTAATGCAGTAAAAGAGAGCAGGAGCGAGAACATGGGATTGTATCGATATGATCAATGGTTGGTTGCTTGCCTGATGGTTCGATGCACTGATACGGTTCTTCGTTAGGGTAATCACGGTACTCCTCGGAGGCAGAACCTGTTGCAAAGGACACCGATACACAACCATCACCAAACAATGTGCGACAATATGATGCATGCATGAAACATGGCAATATGAGTGTGTTGGGCTAATGCAACTAAAACCAGAAGGGTTTGAACAAATTTGAATCAAAGATTCAAATTTCAAACTCAAACATGGCCTTTTAAAGTGCTTTTCCTTGTTCTGCTTGAAACATCAATTTAACTTGTTTGATCATGCATGAAAATAGTACAGATGGATAGATTGGATTTTTCTGATCATTTTTCATATATAATTTGTCCAATTTGGAGTTACAGAATAAAAGTTATGAATTTTTGAAGTTTAAATAATATTCTGGAATTTCCTGATTTAAATAAAATCCAGAAATTATAATTATTGCGCCAGCATGACGTCAGCATGACGTCAGTGGTCAACTGCGGCTGTCTGGAGTCAAACCTGATGTGTGGGGTCCACACGTCAGTGACAGGGGGGTTAAACAGGGTTAGTTTAATCCTAATTAGGGGTTAGTGGCGCTGGGGGCCCACTGTCAGTGTCAGGGGGTTAACCATTAGTGGTTAGCACTAATCCTAATTAGCTACAGGGCTGGGCCCACCTGTCAGGGACTCAGGGGGGGTCCTGCCGTGGTCAAAGTGGGTCAAACCCACCGGCGACGTGACGCCGGCGAGGCCCGAGACGGCGGCGCGACGCGGGATCGCGCTACAGGGCACGGGCGAGGCCGTGCTTGGGCTCGTTGGAAAGCTCTTGCTCCCGCGCGTCGAACGGTGGCCGTGGCTGGGCCTGGGGTGGCCGGAGTCGACGACGGCGAGCTCGGCTGCGGCCGCCGGAGTTCGGGTGCGGTCGGGATCGGTGTTGCAGGGGGTTAGGGGAGGCGTTAGTGCGTGCTGCGTGCTCCTAGTGAGGTGTGGAGCACGATAGTGTGCTCGGTTGGGTGCTACGGTGACTGTGGCCATGACAGCGACATCGCCGGCGGCGTGGAGCTCTCGGCCAAGGTGGGGCTAGGGCCTAGAGATCGAACGAGACCAGGGGAGAAGGGGGAAACGACTCGGGGGCTCACCGCGGAGCTGCAGGGATGGTTAGCGGGCTCGGGGACGCGCTGGAGACGGCAAATTTGACGGCGACGATGGTCGGAGCCCGAAGAGGGGAACGGCGACGTGGCGGCGATGCAGGGCTTCCGGAGACCCGTGGAGCGGTGGGAAGGAAGAGGGGGTCGAGGCGGAGCTCCTGAGCTAGTCGGGGGAGCGAGGGGTGGCCGGGGACGGCTGCTGTGGCGAACGGCGGCGACGGTGGTGTTCGGCCGTGTGAAAGAGAGAGCGAGGGAGAGGAGGGAAGAGCCGAGGGAGAGTGAGAGAGAGCAGGGGGGAGGCGTGGCGTCGTCCAGGGACATCGAGGCGAGGAGGGGAGGGCAGGCAGGCAGGGAGAGAGGTGGCGTGGTGCGGTGGCGCGCGCGCGCGCCGGCCACACTCCCCTCCCTCTGTCGGGACGAAGACGATAGAGGAGGGAGGTGGGCTGGGCCGGCTGCTGGCTGGGCCAGCCAGCTGGCTGGGCCGCACAGTGGAGGAGCCCAGGTAAGCTCCTCCTGTTAATTATTTTCTGTTTTCTAATTTCTGACATTTGTTTTGATTTAAATAATATATTAAATCATTTATTTAACTTATGCCAATTTTTGCAGGAGCTATATATATTATTCCAGAGCTCCTTTATATATGGCATAATATTTGGACATATATTAATATATATAAGTAATATATTTCCAATGCAAATATTTATGCATTAATTCCAAATGCCCAAAATAAATGCCTATGAGCTCTTAAAAATATTGGTTTGATTTTTATCTCTGTCCAATATTTTCAAAGAGCAACATGAGCATTTTCTTGGACCCTTTTGGAGAAATTTTTATTTGGGTCATTTTCAAAATGATTCTGAGGGTTTCACAGATCCCCATTTCAAGTTTCTGGTGAAAGAGTAAACATGATGCAACACTCTAATGCATGGCTAACTAGGATGTGACAATAATATATTAAGGATAATTAATTATAAATACATGCAATGAAAGAGCCGAGCTATATATAGAGACTTAATGACAAAAATAGTACTTACAGGCAGTAGCAAAAGACCGTTAATTTATCGAGGGCCTTTTGATTGAAGAACTCGAAGAACTCCTCAAATGGAACAGGCAACAGATCATTTCCAACGAGGTCGTGCTCCTCTTTAATTCTCAGATACAAAGTATTCGTCCCCCAGACTCTCTGCAGGTTTCCATGTACCAAGTATGGAATCTTCGCATCATCGTTGTTAGAGATTTTTCATCTTTGACGAGAGGCTTCCCATACTCGTATCTGTGTTCTTCCACCTTCGTGAAATCAGGAAGTGCATCGTCAGGCAGGTAATCTTGTAGATTGCCATAACTGGCCACCATACCCGGAACATTAGCGATGATGTTGCCGCTAGACACATTGAGCGGGGGGCATGATTGGTTTGCTTGTTCGCCGAGCTGGTCAATTATTTCGCAGCTGATCGTTCTCTTGCTCTTTGATGTCTGACAGTACTTCCCGACCGCTCCGCTTGGAGATATGTCTATTCAGTAATGCGCTCATAGTTGGTTCTCGGCAGAGACTTTGCCGGTTTCCTCAGGGCATCGAGAGTGCACTTTGCTTTCACCGGATCTACCTTCTCCTCCGGAGGTGGATGTCTCTTTGCTTTCACCCCTTCAAAGAACTCCTTCACGTGGGTCCGCACGATCGTATCGTTTTCCTCCTCGGTCCTCTCATACGGTAACTTCTCTAGAGGCTTTAGAGGTGGACCGTATCTGTATTGCCTCCCGCCTCTGGTTGTGCTGCTAGTCGTCGGAGCAGACGAAGCGGCTGCGGCATCTGTCTTCTTTCGTGCTTGCTTATGAGGTGGAGGAGAAGTACTACGATGCGCCGGAGCAGCCGGGGCGGCGGCGGGTCTCTTCCGCCCTTGCTGGCGAGGTGGAGAAGAAGGAGGCTGCTGGCTGCTCAGGAGCGCCGGCGCAGGCGGAGAAGGAGGCGGAGTGCCGCCACGCGCCGGAGAAGGAGGCGGAGTGCCGCCACGCGTGCCCTGATCGTCACTCGCCGGAGGAGGAGGCGGTGGAGGAGGCGGAGTGCCCTGACTCGCCGGAGGAAGAGGAGGAGGCGGAGGCGTCCAGTTCGGAAGGTTGATGAGCTCCTTCCGCCATAGGCATGGAGTCTTCAGAGCAGAACCCAGCCTAGTCTCCCCTTCACCGGTAGGGTGGTCAAGCAGGAGGTCCTCAAATCCCTCCGTTATTTCATCCACCATCACCTTAGCATATCCGTCTGGAATCGGCTGGCAGTGATAAGTTGTGCCGGGTCCACTAGGATAAACTTGGCCAACAGCCGCCTTGACCTTCAAATTCATCCATCGCGCCATAATGTGGCAATTTTGAGACTCCGTGATCTCATCCACGGGATAGCTGGCAGGAGCCGTCAAGACATGCTCTGGCTGAAGCAGCTTGGTGGAAGCCACGCTGCTTCTCCGCTGAGATGGCGGGGTAGCTTCGGGGGAAGCTTCAGCAGGTTGTTTGCTGCGATCTGCTGCTTCTCGTTCCCCTTCTCGTTCCTCTAGCCCCATTACCCTTTCGTGCAGCGCCTGCAGTTGGCCCTGCTCCAGTTTCTTCCTCCTCTCATGGGTTTTGTAACCCCCTGCGTCCGGAAAACCAACCTTCCACGGAATGGAGCCTGGCGTGCCTCGTGTCCGTCCAGGGTGCTCAGGATTCCCGAGGGCCATTGTGAGCTCGTCCTTCTCCCTGTCTGGAACGAATGTCCCTCGCTGCGCTGCATCGATATAGTGTCGAAGGTTCTTGACTGGTATTTGCAGTTGCTCGTCCATCCAATGGCACTTCCCTGATACAGGGTCCAAGGTTCCGCCAGCCCCTAAGAACCAAGTCCGGCAACGGTCTGGCCAGTACATTGTCTCTGGTTCGATCCCTTTTTCAAGCAGATCATGCTCAACCTTGGACCACTTAGGCCGGGCTTTGAGGTAGCCACCTGACCCCGTGCGATGGTGAAGCATCTTCTTCACAGCATTTTGCTTGTTTGTCGCCGACATCTTCTTGCTCTTTTCTGATGTCTTGTGGGCCACAAATGCGGGCCAGTGATCTTTGATCTTCTCATATTTGCCGATGAATTCTGGTGTCTTTTTTTGGTCGACAAACTTGTTCAGCTCTTTCCTCCACCTCCTGAATAGGGTTGCCATCTTCTTAAGAGCACAAGACTTGATTAATTGCTCTTTAACTGGCTTCTCCGGATCCTCCTCTGGCGGTAGGGTGAAATTCGCCTTCAACTGAGTCCAAAGATCTTCTTTCTGCATATCATTGACATAAGACACCTCAGGGTCTTCCTCCTTAGGCTTATACCATTGCTGGATGCTGATCGGGATCTTGTCCCTAACAAGAACCCCGCACTGAGCAGAAAATGCGTTCTTTGTCCGGATGGGTTCAATCGGTTCGCCGTCGGGCGCAATTTCTATGATCTCAAACTTTTCATCCGAGCTCAATTTTTTCTTCGGGCCTCGTCTCCTTACCAAAGTTGTGCTTGATCCGGAGGGCTAGAAATTATAAGGAAGAAAGACGAGAGTAATTAATATGTGTACATATACCAAAATAGTGGATGCATCAATTAACTAGTCAGCACGGGCTTAACTAATATATATATACCTGGCCGGACTCGGTTCGGTCACCGGAGCAGTCAGCACGGTCTCCTTCTTGTACCTCCATTGTGTCACCGGAGCCATCATGAACATAGTCCTCTTCTTGTACCGGCATTAATGGGCCGAAGCCATCATGAACATAGCCCTCTTCTTCACCCAGTCCTTCCTGACCATCGGTGTCGTTGAGAAATGATGCAACTCCATCACTTCCTTGTGCGATTATGTCCCCCAACATCGCTTCTGTTTCTTCGTCTCGGGAGTGCTCCATAGTTTCTGCAAATATTTACAACATGTCAATTATTATTCAAACATGGTACAGATGGATATATATCTTTTAGTGGCAAACGTAGAACTAGCTAGCTAATCACAATAAGGAATCATGTTAGTGGCCTCGACGCTACTTCTCTAGGGTTTGGGGTCGCCTCGACACAACGCTTCAAGGGTTTGTGGTGGCCTCAACGACAACGCTCTTTTAACTTGGTAAATTTGGGTGGCCTCGAGAGTTAATTTGTCGGGTAGGGGCGCGGCGGGAGGGGGTGGGAGACCAACATCGTTTTCTCTCTAAGGTTTGGGTGTCCTCGAGAGTTTTGGTCGAGTGAGAGGGCCGAGGGGGGTGCTGCCATTGTATAAGTTATCACGGTCGAGAGGGGATATATATATATCGACCGACCCTCATGTCGAAGTTATCTCGAGGGGGTTATATCGACAACGACGCGACATACATATACATGGGAAAATAATGTTATCGGGGAGGGGGTATCAGTACCCCCCCCCTCGTGTTGAAGTTTTTTCTTTCTCCTCTATTCCTTTCTTCTTCTTCTCCTCTTCTTTTTCTTCTTCTCCCTCGAGAAAGGAAAATAAGGAAAAGGAAGAAAAGAGGAAGAAGGAAGAAGGAAGAAGGAAGAAGAAGAAGAAAAAAAAAGAAGAAAAAAAAAGAGGAGAAGAAGAAAGGAATAGAGGAGAAGAAGAAAAATAGAGAAAGGAATAGAGGAGAAGAAGAAAAATAGAGAAAGGAATAGAGGAGAAGAAGAAAAATAGAAAATCTTCTATTTTTCTTCTTCTCCTCTATTCCTTTCTTCTTCTCCTCTTCTTTTTCTTATTTTTCCTCTTCTTATTTATTTCTCCTCTTCTTCCTCTCCTCTTCTTCTGCTTTCTTCCTCTTCTTATTTTCCTTTTTTCTCTCATTCTTTTAGTATTGCTTGTTTTTAAAAAAAATGTTCAAATAGAAAATTTCGAAAAAAACAAAGGTTTTGCCTAATGCATTGTTCGTATGAATATACAAACATTTGCATATTCTACAATAATTAATATCACCAAAAAAATCTATGAACAGAAAAAAAATCCTAACTTTGCAAAAAATCTATCTTTTGCATATATGAAAACATTAATACACATGTGAACAAAAAATATAGATATGAACAAAAACATGCTCTGAACAATTTTTTTATACATTTTGAACATCT
>NC_057810.1:98516954-98543799 GCF_018294505.1 Triticum aestivum
TTAGTCCCACCTCACTAGTCGAGACGCGCACGAAGTGGTTTATAAGCCCCACTGCCGCACCCCTCTCGATCTCCTCTCCACCGCAGGCTTTCGGGCCTACTTGCTATTGCTTTGCCTGATGGGCCTTCTGGGCCTACTACGGGCCTGAATCCTGGCCCATAGTAGGGTTTCTAGTCGTATTCAGGCCGTGGGGGCCCAGTAGGAGGCATTTTTTTGTTTTTTTGTTTTCTTTACTTATTGTTGCTATTTTTATTTTTTTTCTTCAGTTTTTTTGTTTTGTTTTCTGCATAATTTATTTTCTTTTGTTTTTTGCTTTATTTTTCAATTCTTTTTGCTTTTAGTTTTAGGAAAATTATAAACTTTCTGTTAGTGCCATTAGTTTTCAAATTTGAAAACACTTTTTTTGTTTTTCTGTTTTCTTTCTTGCTTTATTTATTTTATTTTGTTTCTACTTACAACAAAATACTTATTGTTGCTATTTTTAATTATTACGAGGGACGAACCATAAGACATTAAAGCATTTCAAATGAACTCTGAAAAAGTTGAAAGTTGGCATGGTATCATAAATTGACCCACATAGCATGTGCATGTACAAAACAGACAATGGTATCATACTCGTCAGTTACAAAGTTGGCATGGTATCATCATAATAGTTGCGGGAGAAAGTCTTCACTTTTTCTTCGCTTGTGTCATTTGCTTATTGCGCCGTAACCATGGATAATCTTCATCGTTTATCAGGATGCTGGGGTCAGCCTTGACTTTGAAGGGAGGAATTTCATGAAACTTTTCATAATCTTCAGACATGTCTGTCTTGCCCTCCACTCCCACGATGTCCCTTTTTCCTGAAAGAACTATGTGGCGCTTTGGCTCATCGTATGATGTATTTGCTTCCTTATCTTTTCTCTTTCTCGGTCTGGTAGACATGTCCTTCACATAGATAACCTGTGCCACATCATTAGCTAGGATGAACGGTTCGTCAGTGTACCCAAGATTTTTCAGATCCACTGTTGTCATTCCATACTGTGGGTCTACCTGTACCCCGCCTCCTGACAGATTGACCCATTTGCATTTAGACAAAGGGACCTTAAAATCATGTCCATAGTCAAGTTCCCATATGTCCACTATGTAACCATAATATGTGTCCTTTCCCCTCTCGGTTGTTGCATCAAAGCGGACACCGCTGTTTTGGTTGGTGCTCTTTTGATCTTGGTCAATCGTGTAAAATGTATTCCCATTTATCTCGTATCCTTTCCAAATCAATACAGTCAAAGATGGTCCCCTGGACAACAAGTACATCTCATCACAAACAGTGTTGTCACCTCTGAGACATGCTTCCAACCAATTGTTGAAAGTCCTGATGTGTTCACATGTAATCCAGTTGTCGCACTGCTCCGGGTGTTTGGAGCGTAGACTGTTCTTGTGTTCATCGACATACGGGGTTACCAAGGTAGAGTTCTGTAGAACTATGTAGTGTGCTTGAGACCAAGAATATACGTCCCTGCATATTATTGAGTCCCTTCCAAGCATGCCTTTTCCAGTCAGTCTCCCCTCATACCGCGATTTAGGGAGACCTATCTTCTTAAGGCCAGGAATGAAGTCAACACAAAACCCGATGACATCCTCTGTTTGATGGCCCATGGAGATGCTTCCTTCTGGCCTAGCATGGTTACGGACATATTTCTTTAGGACTCCCATGAACCTCTCAAAGGGGTACATATTGTGTAGAAATACGGGGCCTAGAATGACAATCTCGTCAACTAGATGAACTAGGACATGCGTCATGATATTGAAGAAGGATGGTGGGAACACCAGCTTGAAACCGACAAGACATCGCACCACATCACTCCTTAGCCTTGGTATGATTTCTGGATCGATCACCTTCTGAGAGATTGCATTGAGGAATGCACATAGCTTCACAATGGCTAATCGGACGTTTTCCGGTAGAAGCCCCCTCAATGCAACCGGAAGCAGTTGCGTCATAATCACATGGCAGTCATGAGACTTTAGGTTTTGAAACTTTTTCTCTGCCATATTTATTATTCCTTTTATATTCGACGAGAAGCCAGTCGGGACCTTCATACTAAGCAGGCATTCAAAGAAGATTTCCTTCTCTTCTTTTGTAAGAGCATAGCTGGCAGGACCTTCATACTACTTTGGAGGCATGTCGTCTTTTTCGTGCAAACGTTACAGGTCCTCCCATGCCTCAGCTGTATCTTTTGTGTTCACATACACGCCCAAGAAGCCTAGCAGGTTCACGCAAAGGTTCTTCGTCACGTGCATCACGTCGATCGAAGAGCGGACCTCTAGGTCTTTCCAGTAGGGTAGGTCCCAAAATATAGATTTCTTCTTCCACATGGGTGCATGTCCCCCAGCATCACTCGGAATAGCTAGTTCGCCAGGACCCTTTCCAAAGATTACATGTAAATCATTGACCATAGCAAGTACGTGATCACCGGTACGCATGGCGGGCTTCTACCGATGATCTGCCTCGCCTTTGAAATGCTTGCCTTTCTTTCGACATTGATGGTTGGTCGGAAGAAATCGACGATGGCCCAGGTACACATTCTTCCTGCAGCTTGCCAGGTATATACTATCGGTGTCAAGTAAACAGTGCGTGCATGCGTGGTATCCCTTGTTTATCTGTCCTGAAAGGTTACTGAGAGCGGGTCAATCATTGATGGTCACGAACAGCAACGCCTTTAGGTTAAATTCCTCCTGTTTGTGCTCATCCCACGTACATACACCGTTTCCATTCCACAGCTGTAAAAGGTCTTCAACTAATGGCCTTATGTACACATCAATGTCGTTGCCGGGTTGCTTAGGGCCTTGGATGAGAACTGGCATCATAATGAACTTCCGCTTCATGCACATCCAAGGAGGAAGGTTATACATACATAGAGTCACGGGCCAGGTGCTGTGATTGCTGCTCTGCTCCCCGAAAGGATTAATGCCATCCGCGCTTAAAGAAAACCATACGTTCCTTGGCTCACTTGCAAACTCATCCCAGTACTTTCTCTCGATTTTTCTCCACTGCGACCCGTCAGCGGGTGCTCTCAACTTCTCGTCTTTCTTACGGTCCTCACTGTGCCATCGCATCAACTTGGCATGCTCTCCGTTTCTGAATAGACATTTCAACCGTGGTATTATAGGAGCATACCACATCACGTTCGCAGGAACCCTCCTCCTGGGGGGCTCGCCGCCAACATCACCAGGGTCATCTTGTCTGATCTTATACCGTAATGCACCGCATACCGGGCATGCGTTCAGATCCTTGTACGCACCGCGGTAGAGGATGCAGTCATTAGGGCATGCATGTATCTTCTGCACCTCCAATCCTAGAGGGCATACGACCTTCTTTGCTGCGTATGTACTGTCGGGCAATTCGTTATCCTTTGGAAGCTTCTTCTTCAATATTTTCAGTAGCTTCTCAAATCCTTTGTCAGGCACAGCATTCTTTACCTTCCACTGCAGCAATTCCAGTAGGGTACTGAGCTTTGTGTTGCCATCTTTGCAATTGGGGTACAACCCTTTTTTGTGGTCCTCTAACATGCGATCAAACTTCAGCTTCTCCTTTTCACTTTCGCATTGCGTCCTTGCATCGACAATGACCCGGCGGAGATCATCATCATCGGGCACATCATCTGGTTCCTCTTGATCTTCAGCAGCTTCGCCCGTTGCAGCATCATCGTGCACATCGTTTGGTTCCTCTTGATGTTCAGTAGCATCACCGTATTCAGGGGGCACATAGTTGTCATCGTGCTCTTCTTCTTCGCCGTCTTCCATCATAACCCCTATTTCTCCGTGCCTCGTCCAAACATTATAGTGTGGCATGAAACCCTTGTAAAGCAGGTGGGTGTGGAGGATTTTCTGGTCAGAGTAAGACTTCGTATTCCCACATATAGGGCATGGACAACACATAAAACCATTCTGCTTGTTTGCCTTAGCCACTTCGAGAAAATCATGCATGCCCTTAATGTACTCGGAGGTGTGTCTTGAACCGTACATCCATTGTCGGTTCATCTGCGTGCATTATATATAATTAAGTGTGTCAAAAATCATTACAGAACATCATGAATAGATAATTAAGTGACCAAATTAATAGAAGTTCATCATCACATTAAAACCAAAGTACGTACATAGTTCTCATCTAACAACATAAAGCTCTGCAGAGCATCTAAATTAATTAAACCATACACTGAAACTATGTAAAACATTTAAATGCGAAAACAAATGCGATCATAATTGCAACGAATGTAACAACCGATCCAATGACATAATGATACCAAGCCTCAGTATGAATGGCATATTTTCTAATCTTTCTAATCTTCAAGCGCATTGCATCCATCTTGATCTTGTGATCATCGACGGCATCCGCAACATGCAACTCCAATATCATCTTCTCCTCCTCAATTTTTCTAATTTTTTCCTTCAACAAATTGTTTTCTTCTTCAACTAAATTTAATCTCTCGACAATAGGGTCGGTTGGAATTTCCGGTTCAACAACCTCCTAGATAAATAAAATCTATGTCACGTTGGTCGGCATAATTGTCATAAACAATAAATGAACCAATAGTTATGAAAGGATAATATATACCACATCCGAATCATAGACAGGACGAGGGCCGACGGGGGCGGATACCAAAACCATCGCACTATATAAGATGCAATAATAAAAGTAAGAAAATTATACAGGTATCTATATAAACATACAAGTAAGAATTTTTTCCTTTCAGAAATAAGATAAGAACAAGAGGCTCACCACGGTGGTGCCGGCAATGAGATCGGCGTGGGCAATCGACGGCGGTGAAGACAGGGACGGGACGTGATGGACCGCTAAACCTAGACAAATATTGAGGAAAATGGAGCTTGGAGAGGAGAAAGCTTAAGTAGTGTGGCTCGGGCATTCCATCGAACACCTCGTGTGTATAGGAGGTGAGCTAGAGCACCACAAAGCTCTCCCCTCGCCGGCCACGAAAAACAGAGCAGTGGGAGTGCTCTGCTCGCGGGCGAGGGTATATATAGGCAACTAATTAGTCCCGGTTCGTGGCCAGAACCGGGACTAAAGGGCCAGAACCGGGACTAATTAGTCCCGGTTCGTGGCCAGAACCGGGACTAATTAGTCCCGGTTCGCCGGCCCCCGTGGCTCATGAACCGGGTCCAATGCCCCCATTGGTCCCGGTTCTGGATTGAACCGGGACTAATGGGCTGGCCCGGCCTGGACCATTGCCCCCTTTTCTACTAGTGCATAGCCACCCCTTGTCAGCCTTGGCCATTAGACAAGTTGCATGGAATGTGCTCTCTTTTGATAAATCAACCTTGTAAAGGTTGCCATCCAACTCTCCAACAAAGGCCACTTTGAGAGTATCTCTCTTAAAGACTTTCACATCCGTTAGTCCAAAAAGTGTATCATAACGAACATAAGCCAATTGGCGAACAGAAAGCAAGTGGTATTTAAGGGATTGGACAAGCATGACATTTGCAAGAGACATGTCATTTGTGATAGCCACCTTGCCCAACCCGAGTACCTGTCCTTTTGAACCTCCACCAAACATAATGCTCATGAATGGTTGAATAGCTTACATGAAATCATAGAGCAATTTGCTATCTCTGGTCATATGATTGGTACATCCACTATCAATTACCCATTTTACTCCACCGGAGAAGGCAACCTACACATAATTATGACTTGGTTAGAGGCACCCATTTTGCAATGGGACCTCCCAAGTTAGTCACAAGGGTCTTAGGTACCCAAATAGCATAAAATCGGAAAGCATTTCGAGGACTAACAAATTTTGCATAAACTTCTCCATCCTTAGTCTTACGAAGTACATAAGATGGAGGCATGAACTCTTTTGGCTTGTTGAGAGTGGGCATGCCCCTTGTGGCCTTCCCACTAACAACCTTACCTTTCTCCTTGTGCCCTTCTCGTACAAATGTTTCCTCTAGAGGGGTTGTGCACTTTTGAGAGGACGTCTTCTTCTTGCTTGTGCTTGGGTCAAACCCGGGTCCCTCTTTGGCAAACACCTCATTGTGTTGGCTCAATACCTCATTAAGGTTCTTTTGCCCTTGAGCACATGTCATGAGACCTTTCTCGATTTGAGCATTGAGAAAGCAATTTTCCTCAAGAATAGATGCTAGATCACTACTAGAGTTAGTAGTACAAGCATCAACATTGATAATAGGAGAAGAGTAAGCCTTGGCTAGAGTTTCAAGATAAGTAAGTTTGAGCATCTCAAAACTCTTTGTAAGAAGGGTGAGCTCTTCTTCCTTAGTCTTGAGGGACATGGATAGAAGCTCACACTCCTTAGAGAGAGAAGCATGAGACTTCACAAGCTTACTTTTATCATTCATCAACTCCTCTCAAGAGTCAATAGCCTTTTTCAAGGAGGCAAGATCTTTAGTATGAACATCAATGTTTGTAACAATTTTTAAGCATAGTTCATCATTTCGTGCTTCCTCATATTGGACTTTCCGCTCAAGGATTTCACATTTTTCCTTTTCCTCGATGACGAGGGTTTCGAGTTCCTTAATGATGATGGTGTGCTTACTCACCATCTGCATAAGCATACGAAACATAGTGAGCTTCTTTCCTTTGAGGGAGCACATGAACTTATTAAGTTTAGCAAGCATAGGATCATCTAGATCATCATCCTCATATCTATCCTCTGCATCAAGATATTCATCACTAGGAGTAGACGGAGTGAAAAGAGGAGGATTTGATCATGGGGTTACCTTGACCTTGTCAGGAGAGCTTTGGTCCTCTCCATCTTCTACCATGGCCTTGGCCATTAGACACTTGTGAGCATTGCCCTTGTAGTCTTTCATGTAGTTGTAGGTGACCACATTACCACTCTTGTTCACTAACCTCAAAGTGTTTTGAGAGTCTTGAGCAACTCCGGCAACACCACTAACATCATCCAGATCAGATTCTTCTTGAGAAACCATTGATTTCCCATCTCTCTTCTTGATCTTGGAGTTCAAAGGATTTGGCAACTTCTTCCTGGGAAAAATCTTGGGAAACCTTGGTGAGGGAGTCCTGGATTAGGGGTTATCCGGACAGCCGGACTGTGTACAACGTCCGGACTATTGAAGCGTGAAGATACAAGACTCAAGACTTCAGCCCGTGTTCGGATGGGACTCTCCTTTGCGTGGAAGGCAAGCTTGGCGATCCAGATATTATATTCCCTTCCTTGTAACCGACTCCATGTAAATCCTAGCCCTCTCATGTGTCTATATAAGCCGGAGAGGTTGGTCCTTAGAAGGCCGATCACAATTACAACCATACCATCATAGGCTAGCTCATTGGGTTTAGCCTCTACGATCTCGTGGTAGATCTATTCTTGTACTACCCATATCATCAATATTAATCAAGCAGGAAGTAGGGTTTTACCTCCATGGAGAGGGCCCGAACCTGGGTAAACATATGTGTCCCTTGCTTCCTATAACCATTAGCCTTGACGCACAGATAGGGACACCCTGCCCGAGATCCGCCGGTTTTGACACCGACATTGGTTCTTTCATTGAGAGTTCCTCCGTGTCATCGCCGCAAGGCTTGATGTCTCATCTCATCTTCAAGGACAACATTACTTCTCGGCTCGGCAGCTTTATCATGGCCGCCACGTCGGCGACAGCGCCGACGATGGCCTCTCGGGTCATCAATCATAACATTTGTGTCAGTTCGGAGCTTGCCGAACAGATGGATCCAATGGAGCTCTCCTCCCTTAATGAACTCTTGGATCGCATCTCCGCTCTGGGAGTCGCTACGAACTATGACCGGATTGGGCTTAAACCCGACCGAAGGGACATCAGATCCCCACCGGCCACCCATGAGATAGCGATTGTGGAGGAACCACACGCGGGTCGTCCCCCTACTTTGAGGATGAATTATGTTCGGATCACCGAACTCCTTGAGCCGAAAATCTTCTCAGAGGACAACCTGACCCAGGTCCCGGACTTAGAATCGGGCATTGGGCCAAAGAAATTGGGTAGCACTCCAGATTCCGAGTTATTGGGTTCGGAACCGCCCGCGACCTTGGGCGTTAGATTGGATCATAATCCGGATTCTGCCAACAACACCTATCTGGACTTAAACTGTCTCCACCGCATCAAGCAAGAGCCCCAGGAAACGGTACATCATTACTGGGCCAGATTCCTCCTTGCACTTAACAAGGTTAAGGACTACCGCGAGGAGAACATGGTCTCACTCTTCTGCAAAAACTGCACGGACGAAGGGCTCCTCAATGCTATATGCCGCTGCGAAATAGTACACTTCGCGGACTTGGCAATCATAGTACGAAAGTACTGTGCAATGGAAAGCGCTTGGAAGACCCAAATGGAATTTTGGGATAGTACTGCTCTCGCTAAGACCTTTGTCCGAACTAACTGGACGAACTCTCATAAGTCCTCTGATCCAATCCCCAAGAAACCAAATCCCACCCCAGGGCGGGGATCCGTATTGGAGGAATGGCTCGACGGGCCATGTAAGCTCCACAGCACTCCGGATACAATACCAACTCATAGCCTTAGGGCATGCTGGATACTCCCGCGGGTGGCAAAAAGCGGCTAGGATCTTCTTGTAAGCTATAAAGCGGAACAACATCCTGCCAGCAGACACAATACGGTACTAACAGTCTTCTTCAAGACTTTTGCCTCGAACAACAGGCGCAAGTGGGCTCATCGAAGCTCTGCGGAAATTTGCCATGTGGCAAAGATAAACCCCTGGAACGACACTGCTATAACTTTCAATGCCAGTGATGAACCTCGATTCCAGACTGTCCGGGCACCGGCCGCTCTGGTCCTTAGCCCAATCGTGGATGGCTTTCGGCTCACCAAATTACTCATGGACGGCGGAAGCGGGTTAAACTTGATCTATGAAGAAACGCTCGACAAAATGGAAATTTATAAAGGCCACATTGAGCAAAGAGGCACCACCTTGAGGGGAATCATCCCTACTCGGGAAGCGCGGTGTGTGGGAAAAATCACACTCGATGTGGTATTCGGCACCCCGGAGAATTATAGGTCCGAAGAAATCACATTCCAAGTGGCTCCCTTTAGCAGCGGATACCAGGCCCTCCTCGGGTGGGACGCGTTTACAAGCTTTCAAGTTGTACCCCATTACGGGTACATGAAGCTTAAAATGCCCGGACCCAACGGAATCATCACTCTAGCTAGTGATCCTGACGTCGCACTTTGCGCCGAAAAAAAACCGTAGCACTAGCCCTGGGAGCATTATCTGAAGCCCTAGCAGCCGAAGAGTTAACAACACTGCGGGCCACCGTGGACAGGGACGGCGTGATACTCGACAAGCGACCCAAGTCCACCTCATTTAAACCTGCAGGCGAGATAGTCAAATTCCAGGTCCATCCAACGGACCCCATGAAGACAGCATCCATCGGGACAGTTGAGCCCCACGATGGACGCCCCACTGCGAGATTTTTTACGCGAGAATTGGGATATTTTTGCCTGGCACCCTTCGGACATGCCAGGCATCCCACGCCGGTTGGCCGAACATAGCCTCAATATACTAAAGGGACAGAAACCGGTCAAACAGACTCTAAAACGGTTTTCAGAACACAAACGGCAAGCCATGGTGGGAGAGCTAGCCAAGCTACTTGAGGCCGGATTCAGCGGAGATATTAAACATCCGGATTGGCTGGCAAATTTGGTGATGATACCAAAAAAGGACAAATCTTGGCGCCTATGCGTCGACTTCAAAGACCTCAACAAGGCTTGCCCCAAGGATCCCTTTCCCCTCCCTCGCATCGATCAAATCATCGATGCCACGGGTAGACACAACTCGCTGTGTTTTCTCGACGCATACTCTGGATACCATCAAATAAAGATGGTAGAGTCCGACCAAGCTGCAACAGCTTTTATAACGCCATATGGCCCTTTTTGCTTCAACATCGTGCCCTTCATTTTCAAGAACGCCAGCGCAACCTATCAACGCATGATTCAAACATGCCTGGAAAAACAAATCGGCAAAATAGTGGAAGCACATGTGGACAACGTGGTCATTAAACTAGACACGTCGAAACCCTAATAGATGACTTGAGGCTCACATTCGATAACCTCCGGACATACGACATCAAGTTGAATCCGGAAAATGCGTTTTCGGTGTCCCCTCGGGGAAGCTCCTGGGCTTCATTGTTTCCAATAGAGGAATAGAAGCGAATCCGGCAAAAATCTGAGCTCTGTTGCAGTTGGCCATACCAACAGACCTCAAGCACATCCAGAAGCTAGCTGGATGCGTGGCTGCTTTGAGCCGCTTTATATCCAGGCTAGGAGAAAAGGCATTGCCTCTTTACCGCCTCCTTCGGCGCACCGAACACTTCGTATGGACGGATGCAGCCGCAGCCAGACTCGATGAGATAAAGACCTTATTGGCCAGTAATCCGGTCCTAACAGCGCCAAACATTGGCGAACCTATGCTACTATACATAGCTGCAAAACATCAAGTGGTAAGCGCAGTGCTCATCGTCGAACGAGAGGTGGACGGATACAAATTCCCACTTCAAAAGCCGGTTTACTACGTATCCACGGTCCTCACCCCATGCAAATCCTGATACCCACACTATCAAAAAATAGCATACGCGGTCTTCATGGCATCGCGGAAGCTAAGAAACTACTTTCAAGAGTGTTTGATTACCGTCGCCTCCGAAGTACCACTCAACGACATAATTAATAACCGCGACCCTACGGGCCGGATTGCTAAATGGGCTATCGAGCTCCTGCCGTTCAACATAATATAGAAACCGTGGCGAGCCATTAAGTCAAAAGTATTGGCTGACTTTGTCGCCGAATGGACAGAAGCCGAACTCCCTAAAGAGTACGGCGCGTACTCCAACTGGATCATGTACTTTGATGGCTCCAAAATGCTGGCCAGACTGGGATTCAGGGGTAGTCCTGACGTCTCCCACCGGGGACATGGTCCAGTATGTCCTACAAATATTATACACAGACTCCAACAATGCGGCCAAATATGAGGCCCTGTTGCATGGTTTTTGAATGGCAGTCTATATGGGCATCCAACGCCTGGAAGTGCACGGGGATTCGAACCTTGCAATATCACAAATAAACGGAGACTTTGATGCCAAGGATCCGAAAATGGTGGCCTATCATAATGTCATCCTCAAAATGTCACCTCGGTTCGAGGGGCTCGAATTCCACCATGTGGCTCGAGAAAACAATCAAGCGGCCGACGTCCTCACCCGCATCAGCGCCAAACGCGACCCTGTCTGACCTAATATATTCCTGGAAAGGCTGTTCAAGCCATCCGTAGTATGGGAAGGGGAGTCCGGCAATACCAGCATGGATCCGAATACACCCCCAGACTCCGAACCATCCGACACAATCAGAGGCTCTGCCATCGAAATAACACCTTCGGCCCACGAAATCATGGCCGTAATCGTCTCGCGGACCGATCCTTTCTTGGCCTACCTAAATAGGCAGGAGCTCCCCGAAGACCAAAATGAAGCACGCTGCATAGTCCGGCGTTCTAAAGCTTACAAAGTCCACGAAGGGGAACTCTACAAGAAAAGCGCGACCGGAGTGCTCCAAAGGTGCATCTCCAAAGAGGAAGGGCGGCAACTCCTGGCTGAAATCCATGCCGGACTGGGCGGACACCACGCCGCAGCTCGAGCGCTAGTCAGCAAAGCCTTCCGTACAGGCTTCTATTGGCTGACGGCCTGAGCAGACGCACATGACCTTGTCCAACATTGCGTGGACTACCAGCTCTTCGCCAATTAGAGTCATATGCCCCCTACCGCTCTCCAAACAATCCCCATAACTTGGCCTTTCGCGGTCGGGGGGCTGGATATGGTTGACCCCTTAAAGGGGGAAGCCATAAGAAAAAATACCTATTGGTCATGGTGGACAAATTCACCAAATGGATCGAAGCCAAACCAGTTAAAATGTCCGAATCCGGACCAGTAATAGACTTCATATCCGGGGTCGTACACCGGTACGGTGTCCCCCATAGCATCATCACTAATAATGGCTCAAATTTCAAAGCCGATGAAGTGAAAACTTGGTGCGGCAAAATGGGCATTAAGATCGACTACGCTTTCGTCTACCACCCCCAAACAAACGGCCAGGTCGAACGGGAAAATGGTCTCATCATGAGCGGCATAAAACCCAGATTAGTGCGATCTTTAACAGAATTGGATACCCGCTGGGTAGAGGAGCTCCACTCCGTACTCTGGGGGCTGCGGACCACACCGAATCGAACCACTGGATACACACCATTTTTCATGGTGTACGGTGCGGAAGCAGTACTACCCTGCGACATAATACATTATTCGCCACGCGTACGTATGTACGAAGAGAAGGAAGCCGAGCTAGATCGGCAGTATAACTTGGACGCCCTGGAGGAGGAGCGCGATGTCGCAAAATCCCGTTCCGCATTCTATCAGCAGCAGGCTAGACGATATCAAAGCAGAGAAGTGCGGGCCAAAACTTACAATATTGACGAGCTCGTTCTACGCCAACCAGAGAAGAGGAAGGACAAACTCAAACCCGAATGGGAAGGTCCCTTCGTCATTGACAAAGTTCTCACCGGAGGAGCGTACCGTCTACGTAATGCATCCGATAACAGACTCAAGCCGAACCCATGGAACGCGGCCAGACTCCAGAGATTCTACGCCTAACGCCGAACTCAGTGTTCGTCTCCTTACCCCTCCTTTTTAATTATGCTCCACCCCTTTTCTCTCCTTTCTCTACCCTTTTTCTCTTCACACAAAGTATTTAATACAGTGCGGACTCCCGGACCATTCCAGCCGTACTATGTGTGTGAGTTGTACCTGGGGGCTTCCTATTCGGAAACTAGACATAATTACTCTACACGGCTTTTTTCCCATCGCATATTTGTTCCTTATTCCATATGTGCCTTTTCTTCACCATTATATGCATCGATATGACTTAAGATGTGGCCAAGCTGGGTTGCCTGGCTCTTGCGTTTATGCCCTACGTTCCCATTAATTCGGCTAGGGCATAAGGGGAGCACCTCTGCGATTGTTACTGCCGGTTAAGCCAGATGTGTACCTCAGACTGGGTGAAGCCGAAAGCTAGTTTCCTTAAGAGAATATTCGATCGGTGAACAAAGGATGTATTCGTTGGTTGCAACAAAAAACCCCAGAAGCTTTGTATCCTGCGCCGTCGTTCGCAGTCCGGACATGTGCATCGACACATGCATTCCCAGGGAAAGGAACCCCTAACGGAACTATTCTACCTGGAAGATGTTTCTTGCTATCCATGCAATATAACATAACTAGTTCAAGCACTTATGACCCCTACGCCTGGTCTCCACGCATACCCCGGTTCTTGTATAACCGAGCGGGTATTCGGACACACCCCGGACTATAGGCTCCGGGGGCTGAAGCGAAAAGGTCCGCCATGACAAATGATTTCAATCCGGCTAGGGGCTACTCATGCCAAATTAAAATTACACAGTCACTGAGACTGATTATATTCCTCCTCTATACCATCTAACAGGCTATCTAGCCTACAATCTTGTTGAGAATACTTAGCGGCTAATGCTACATGGTCATATACCAGACTCACGGGAATTTCTTGCCCATCCGGCCTCGCCGGTCCTACTTCGGCCATATGGTTCGGGTCCAGCTTGGTGTAGCGCATCTTCACCATTGCCCAGGCTTCTCTTGCTCCTTGCCGGCATGCTGATATCTTCCACAGACAGAGCGCCACCGGGCTCCTTGAAGCAGGTCCGCAAGCTCCCTCATGCCATTCGGTAGGAGGCTTGATGGCTACAAGGCCTGAGCAATGCCATGCATCACCTGCCAAGCACGCTCGTGTAGCTGCGCAAGTTCTTGCAGCAAATCACCTGCAGATGAGGGCATCTCCTCTTTAGGGCGACCCGTTAACATTCCTGCAGGCAAAAGTTTCCTCAAAAAACTTCCTCGCCGAACTATCACACAGTTCGCTTGAGCTCTTACCATAAATGCCACGTCGAAGCTCTTTGTTCTCCTTCACGGAGTCCGCAAGTTGAGCGCAGACGTCCTTTAATTTCACGTCCAGACGAATATTGGCATCTTGTAGCTTGTTCTTCTATTGCGTCACCTCGTAAGGACGCGCTCGCCAGCCTTTAGCTGACGTTGGAGATGCGAGTTGTCACCCATTACGCCCTCCGGATTCACCCCGGGATTACCTACAGAATCTTCTGTTAGACTAACCGCACCAGCCATTCACTAACTGGTACATCTGCGTATAATGGAGACAAATATTACCAGAGGGGGCCTTTCAGGATCCCTCTAACTTGGCTACCGCATCAGTCAGCTGGGCCTTGCATGCCTCCAGCTCCCGCGCCAATTGTTCGTTCTTGTCCACAAGGACCTGTGCATATATTGATCCTTCAAACAGTTGTCCCAACTATTTCAAGTCTCAGGGGCTACTGCTATACATACTTATCAAAATTTCTTACCTGTATGTCTTTGGTGTACTGGTTTGTCGTTTGGGAAGCCCGCCTCGAGCAGCTCGGACATATGCGTCCACCGAATTGATGGCATTAAAAGCCTCTTCGGAAAAGATGTTGTTCCGGAGCACGGCCCTCCGGCGCCGGTGATTCATGGCGCTCTCCACTTCGGAGTTCGTGGCCGAACACATATCCGCATCCTCGGTCGGGGGGCTATGCGGTGCTGGCCCCGTGTCCGCCTCCGCCCCCGAAGCCGGTTTTGGAACCCGGCTGGTGGAGGCGTGATTGGTGGGGTCCCTGGATATAGTCCGGTTATTCCTCTTCCTGCTAGACACAAAGGGCGTTGTCATATTTCAAATTCTATAAATTATAGGACATGTCATTACTCTACCTCTGTAGCGGTGTGTCAACCCTCACTGCCTTCCTCTTGAGCCTGCCCGATCCGGATGGCCGTGGTTGATGAGTCCCTAGGGGCTCGGCCCCTCGCTCTAGCCGTCGTTTCTGCAAATAGAACGACGCCTCAAGGGTAAATTATAATACCTGGGCGGGAGTCCTCTTCGGAGGATAGGGTTTTTTAGCTCGGCTTACATGCGATGCAGGGAGTAGTCCAGGGTAGTCGGCCGTAATGGCCACTAGGGCACCATCCCAGCTCGCCTGATAAAATACCCCGTTGACAAGTTCCAAAGTAATATTCGGATCTACTTTGAGTCCCGGATCTAGGGACCTTCTAGGGTCCTCTGGTTGCGGGGAGGGGCTGAAGATTCCTTCTACGGCCCTCCTCAGTTCCTGCTTAGAAGCATTGATGCAAGTAAACTCAGCGGAAGAACGCTAGAGTAAGTGAAGCTGGGAAAAGAATGGCAACTTACCCACGCTGGGGGGGTGTTCATGGAGAATCCGTCCCGCGTTTTATGTGGAGGAATTCCTCCTCTTCCCCTTTGTACAAATTGGACAATATCCTTGCCAAAGCGGCGGCGGAGTACGGACCCTTACGGCTGCAGCGGGTGGCGTCGTCTTCCCCGTTGAAATGCCACATGGGCTTCCCCCGATATTGGAGCGGTTGCACTCCTTGCCTTATGCATATCTCCATGACCTCAACTATCGTCAGTCCGGTTTTGGCCAGCAACTTTATCCTGTTCATCAGGAGGTATATTTCCCTTGTGTCCTCTTCTTGAGGGCCCCGGGGGCGCCAGCTTAAGCGTGCCCTCGGCAGGGCGTTGCTGAACTTGGGGAGACCCATCCGGACTGGATCCGGAAGGGGAACGTCATTTATATAGAACCACTCTGAAGGCCAGTTTTCTGGTGCCTTCTCAGGAGTGTCGGACAGGTATCTGGTCTCGGCAATGCACCATACTTCGGCCCCGCCCACTTGACATAGGGACTCTCCCTGGGTGTGGGGGACAAGGCAGAACAACTTCCTCCATAATCCGAAGTGTGGTTCGCAGCCTAAAAACAGCTCGCAAAGTGCGACATACCCCGCTATGTGCAGAATGGAGGCCGGGGTAAGATTGTGTAACTGGAGGCCGTAGAACTCCAGGAGCCCGGGAAGAAAACTGGTGGATAGGAAACCTGACGCCCCTCAGCAGATGCGAGATGAGGGATATCCACTCCTCCGGAGACGGGTTAGGAGATCCCTCAGCTTGTTCCCCTCCATCGTAAGTGGCTATTCCAGCTCAGACGGGGACCATGAATGCCGGTGGGAGAAACCCTTGGGTTTGTAACTTCACCAAACGGCTGTGAGGAACTGAGCACTCTCCCCAATCCCCCGACTTAGAGTGAGGAAGGCAAGAAAAAGAGTTGTGACGGCCAGCCATGTTGGAATGGCTTTTTGCGGAGCGCTCTAGGATGCTAGCTCAAGGGAGCAGAGTGAGGTTTGGATCTGAGAATCCCTATCCCTTCAAATAGACGGTTGGCTCGGAGGATCGAGGGTGGCAAATGCAAAAATACCTCGACTCCTCGCATTCGCTCGACACGTGGAGATGGTCATTACTGAGGCGCTGAAGCCGAGGAGCACAACATTGATTGGAGGCGGGACACTATTCGTCATAACAGGTACTTTGGAGTATTCGAAAAAGGAACCCGCCTTGCAATGCCGAAGACAATACTGCGCGTCGGACTCATCGTCATTGAAGCCTGGTTCAGGGGCTACTGAGGGAGTCCTAGATTAGGGGGTATCCGGACAGCTAGACTGTGTACAACGTCCGGACTATTGAAGTGTGAAGATACAAGACTCAAGACTTCGGCCCGTGTTCGAATGGGACTCTCCTTTGCGTGGAAGGCAATCTTGGCGATCCGGATGTTATATTCCCTTCCTTGTAACCGGCTCCATGTAAACCCTAGCCCTCTCTGGTGTCTATATAAGCCGGAGAGGTTGGTCCTTAGAAGGCCGATCACAATTACAATCATACCATCATAGGCTAGCTCTTAGGGTTTAGCCTCTACGATCTCGTGGTAGATCTACTCTTGTACTACCCATATCATCAATATTAATTAAGCAGGAAGTAGGGTTTTACCTTCATCGAGAGGGCCCAAACCTGGGTAAACATCTATGTCCCTTGCTTCCTGTTACCATCAGCCTTGACGCACAGATCGGGACCCCCTACCCGAGATCCGCCGGTTTTGACACCGACACTTGGTTTATCCTCTCTCTTCTCATAGGGGCACTCATTTGAGAAGTGGTTGGTTTCTTCACATTTATAGTATTTTCTTACTTTCTTCTTTTGAAATCTTCCCTTGAATTTTCCCGTGCTAAACTTCTTTACAAAGAGAGCCATGTCTTCATATGAAGGACCCTCATCGGATTCAATCTCATCACCATCTTCATCATCATCATCATCTTCTTCTTCACTTTGCTCATCTTCAACTACATGTTTGGCCTTCAATGCAAGATTGATCTTTGATGTTGGAGTACCATGCATGGCAAGATGTTTTGTGGAATTTGCCTTTGACTCTTCAAATAGTTGGAAGGTGGATATGATGTCATCTGTAGTCTTTTCCTTTCTCCATATAAAAGTTGATTGGGAGTTTCACCTTTCTCCATATAAAAGTTTTGCAATTGCCCCTTGGCAATTTCATACTGCGCACTCCGGACGGTGGAGGTACCAGTCTTGGATCATATAATGCTTCCCATAGTTCCTTGGCACTTGTGATGTGTACGAATGGTCTCCTTTGCTTTTCAACCATACCTCTCCTTATGCACATGATTGCAGTGTCATGGAGATTCTTGTCATAAATTTCTCTTGGTGTAGGATTCTTTGGATCAACCACATGGTACCCATACTCCAAGATTTCCAGCATCTCGTCGTTTCCATATCGAAGATGATCCTGCATAGCAACTCTCCACAAGGCAAAATCAGAAGTAGCATCAAGTAAAGGAGGTTTGCCTTGAGGATTATATTTCGGTTTCTCAACTTGGGGTCTTGCATAAAGCCAAGGAACACCAGAGTGATCATTACTAGGAGGTTGTTGACAAAGTGATGGAGCAGTCACAGTTGGTCTCATGGTCGCACCACCAGAAAGTGGTGCAGGCACCGTAGACAACGTTGCTAATCTCATTTGGACCAAGGCCTCAAGAGAAGCATCATTCTCCTCCTTTTGCTTAGCAAGGGCCCATTCAAGATCTTCAGAAGTAAAGGACTTGACTTCAGAAGAAGCCTCGCCTTTATCCTTTGGATCTACAACAAGGGGAGTCCCATCGGGGTTCATCTCGCTCTAGGGCGGTTAAGCCACAAGAATAGGGCACGAGGCTCTGATACCAATTGAAAGGATCGAGATGGACCTAGAGGGGGGTGAATAGGTACAATTACTAATTTTAATTATTACTTAACAATTTTAGGCAATAATGTGAAATATGAATGTGAGCCTAACAATTGCAAGTCAGTACTAAGTACTAAGCAAGTAACACAGGCATGTAAGTAAGAAAGCACAATATGATATAAGTAAGTGCTAAGAGACAAGTAACCACAAGTAGAGAGTTAGGGTTAGGAATAACCACAACTCTGGGAGACGAGGATGTATGATGATGTTCACTTCCTTGGAGGGAAGCTAGTCACTCTTAGAGAGGTGGATGTTACCACGAAGGCACACCAACGCCATGAAGTCTCACCCTATTCTTCCTTTGAGACAACACCACGGAGGCGTTTCTCATCCACTAGTGGTAGACCTTGGGGTGATCTCCAAACCGTCACAAACTTTCCCGGGGGAAATCACAAAGGTTGATTCCTCTCCGAAAGACTCCTACCGCCTAGGAGTCTCCAACCTCCAAGAGTAATAAGAACGTTGGGGAAAAGCTCAAGACTTTCTCAAATCACAAATTCCTTTGGTGCAAAGAAGGGGAAGGAGTGGATCTATCACTTGATTGGAGAACTTCTCTCAAATGTTCCTAAATCCCTTGGGGATCTAGGACTTGGTGTAGAGGATTGAGTGAGAGAGTGAAGAGTGTTCTTGGCATGCTCAAAGTGAATGGTCAACCTTATCCCGTGGAAGGAAGAAGCCTATATAGTGGGTGTGGAAAAAGTGACCGTTTGAGCCACTTAAGTGCACAGGAGGGGTCAGACGTCCAGACAACCCCGGACATCCGGTGGCACAAGTCTGTCTGGATGTCCGACAGTTATCGGTCGTTCGGCCGCTGGGGACAATTAATCCATGTATCTGTGTACAGCACACGGACGTCCGAGAAGTGTCGGTCGTCTGGAGCCCGGATGTCCGGAGAGGCCCGGAAATCCGTAAATATGGTTCTTTGGTGGAAATACCAGATGTCCGATACATGCTGGCCGTCTGGAGGCCAGTCATCCGGAGAGGTTCGGAAATCCGTAAATAACGTTCTATTGGTGAAACACCAGACGACCGTAGAGAGCCGGACGTCCGGACAGCTGAGAGGGATCGGACGTCCGTAGAGTACCGGATGTTTGGAGAGAGAGAATTATTGGAGTTGTGGATTTGAGCAAATCTTTCACTAGTTCCAACGATCCCCTCTTAATAGTGAGGGATCCCTATACTCAAGAACAAACCGTAAACAGAGCCAAGGCTAATGTCTTGTATTTCCAATATTGAGTTATATGCATTTGTCCCTAGTCATGATCCACACACGGCCTTTGAGACATAATCCTGAGATATACTTGATAAACATGATTAGTCCCAACATACATGTTGTCATCAATATCAAAATATGATTAAGGGCATGATTGCAGTTTCAGATGGGACACGTAATTAATAAGCTGAACCAGCGTGTTGGTGTTACTAAATCAGCCTTACCCAGTACTGCCATCATGTTTGCCAGTAGAGCACGCTTCCGTAAATATGCCTATGCACCTCTGTCCTCCATTAACTGACATATGGGCCCTCTTGTGGTAGACCCACATGTCATTGGTGTAACTATTTACACTCCGAAGGACGGTATATCCTGGTAGTAGTACTAGTAGAATTGAGATTTAATGCACTTTCTTCCCCGTCTTCCACTCTTCTCCCTCCCCTCTTCTTCTTCTTCCTCTCTTCCCCATCATCGGCCGCACACCATTTACCCCCGCTCAATGCTCGCCAGCCCGCGCCATCTTCCTTGGTAGCTCGCGCGTACCATATCCCCCCGCTCACTGCTCGGCCACACGAGGAGAAGCTTCTTCGCTCGCCCGCCTGAATCCACTTCCCCGCTGGCTCGCAGGCACCGAAAACCCCAATGTCAGAACCGACTGACACGCAAAGCCGTGATTGGAATTCCCTCCATGATGTTCTCTTGTAGCAGATCTGCAATCGTATGGACCTACTCAGCACCGTCCGTCTGTCCGCATGCTCGATGTCTTTGTACCGTCTACTCGTCTGCAACCGGCCGGCTCTTTTCAAGACACCCTGCTTGCTGATGCCTGATCCTCGCAGGTGGCCCAGACACCGACTTGACGATCCTACGGAGGTTGCCGTGGTGCCCCTCGACATGCTACCACTACCCATCCACCTGTCCTTCATGCGCGGCCACTACTGGGCGGGCATGAAGGCCAACTGGATCGTCCTCATCCACCAACCCGGTAGTCCATGGCGTCTCATGGATATCTACACCCAGCAAGAGATCACCCTTCCATCATTGGATACCGCCGCCGTCGAGCCTCGCGGCCCGCCGGACACTCCTGCCTACTACACATGAGACGCGTCAAGCTTTTGGCTCGACCTCTGTTTGCTGAAAGTTGTAATCTGCGAAGTGCCCACACCATCAGAAGATTACATCGATTACAAGCTCATTGCCTTGTTCGACATGGGATTAGTCCATCTGGAATCCGGTCACCATACATGGTTATGGCTCATCATCAATCCTGTTGAGGCAACATTTCTGTCTGATGCTATAGTGCATGATGGCATTGTTTACGCGGTCGACGCACAGATTGGCTGCCTATACTGGTGGAATCTATCATCGTGTAATTGTTCTATCTCATCTCATCTTTACCTTATGAATACGACTGTCTGTTCATTGTTACAAATTTAGAATATGTCTATAACCACATCATTGCTATATATGTTCCTCTAATTTCCTAGATTTTTATGACCACACATGTTATTGTTAGAGTTGATATGAGAACAATTGGCATCTAATGATCGTTAGAATACATATTATGAGCATAACATCATGATTGCTATATGTTACTCTCGTTTCCAAGATTTTTATAACAACGCATCTTATTGCTTAGAGTTGGTATGAGAACAGTAGTAGTAAGTGCTATGGTAGAATATGAGTAGGCTCTTTCATAGCTGTTTTCCTCTCATTGTTACATGATGTTTGAACCATGACATATTGCTAGAATATGAAAGCCATTGGCTTATTTTTTAACTTGAGGTATGATTATGACCACGGCATTGCAATTCTCTGTCTATGATATGTGTCACTGAAATAATAATCCTAATTCCACACATACTCTGAACATGATTGTTTATTTTTGTCCTTTTGGTCTCCAATTTGAATTGTTGCAGCAGACGCAAATGTGGTGGCTTCATGATTCCAGGACCTGGAATCATACCAGCCGATGGGTGGTGGTTTATCGCTCGTTCAGCTGATGGTGGTCATTTGATGCTCATTGGCACGTACCAAATTGACCAAACCATTACATCAAACCACATGCAGTACAATGCATGGGGCATTCGTGACATTGATGGCTATGGCTGCTTCGTGTTCGAGAAAGATCCCAGCTCCGTTGGGCCAGGCGTATTCAATTGGAGGCGGGTTTACAGCCTCGGCAACCACTCCTTGTTCCTCGGGCTCAATTATCCGATCATCCAACTAATCATCGATCATATCACCGGCGATGATTATCGTGTTATGCAACTTCCATTCGCCAGGGGGGGACTGTGTTTACACATCATACCATGGGTTTCATGAATCACCATATCCAGAGATTCGTCGACACAGCTTGTTGCCGGATAATCTTCAGTGTGTGAAAGGCATCAAGCTTCCATGTGATGGATGGCTTTTGCAAACCCGACATGCGGCGATGTGGTTCATGCCAACAACAAATATGCACAACTTGATTCGTGTTGATATCTAGACTGAGCCATGTATTCTGCTGCTGTAGCACGACCCTCTTTTGTTGGATATTATGTATTGTTGTTAGTTTGAAGCACTCCTCTGGTTTGAAGGATAGACACCTTCCTGGGATCAAGTGCATCCTAACTCACCTGCGTAGGATGTACCTATCAATTAGGCTTCAAGTGTGTACTTGTTAGTTAAACCTATGTATTCCTTTGTTTATAGCTCTATTTTTCTTTTTAGACGCAGACTTGGTGAAGCAATTACATTTTGACAGTTAATAAAAAGTGAAACAAGTGACTGCAACATGCCAAAGATGTTATGAAAATGCCAACTACGTACACTAAAACCTGTATTCAACAATACTGTAGGTATCACACTGAGTGGCCTAAGGAAGCATTTCTTCCAGCGCAATTCCAGGGTGTTCAAAAGGGGCACGTGGACGCGTCGCAAGATACAGTCGGAGTGCAGCATGCACGTGATGTGGCACAAGACCGGCAATACCTTGCCGGTGATGGTCAACGGCCGGCAGATGGGCAGCAAAAAGGTTCTAGTGCTGCACACCAACAAGAACTTTGACCAGCAGAGGACCAATTGGGTGATGCACCAGTACCACCTCGGGGACCTGGAGCAAGAGAAGGAGCAGGAGCTGGTCCTCTGCAAGATTTTGTACCAGACGAACACTAGGGCTAGGAGTAAAAAGATTATAAGTTAGTTTGGTATTGGTAGTTGTACTACCTTGTCGTCCGCAAGTTGGTATTGCTGTTAACGATCTTTTGGTATGAACTTGCATTTGCTTCCAACCATCATGCCGACGGTCGACCTGGATATAAAGCTGAATCATTTGTTTCGAAACGAATTTTTAGGCACCTGATTTTTATTTGATGGGTAGCATAAGCACCTGCCGTTCGAATTCCCAGTTCTCCAATTTTTTTTTGAAACAAGTGCATGCACTTATTATCATGATGAAAAAACAATATCCCTGCTGCATCCCAGTTATCAGTCTGTACTTTCAGAATTCTCTCGTTCATTAAGCACGTATATTGTTTTTTCAGGTCGAGCAAGTTTCAACTGGGATGTACACTGCCCACGCTTGGTTTCGTCTTTAACAGGCCCAGCCCATGACGACAACGGGGCACAAAGATCTAGCAGGTATCTACTGGCCTCTGGCCCGCCAGCATTAGTTATATTTTGTCTTACAACATCCGCAGGCAGTTTTTTTACTGAATCAAGCACACAGCCCAGTTATATTTTCCTCTTGAAACACATGTCCTACATCCGTTTTCTAATCTCTGCCTATAGTTTTACTAGTTCATATACACGTATCATTATTTTGAAAACACATAAAATTCCCTTTTCATATTTACATCCTTATTTTTGTTGTTTTTTCCCACCCAACGCTGATTTTTTTACCACTGGTTTTCCCTTAAACCAACTCAATTGTCCCATGTCTTATTTGCTTACAAAAACAAAACGATTTTTTGGCAAATCAATAAGTTCTTTAAAAATGTTTATCATTTCGGGATTACAATAGTTCGGACTCCACCGAAATATGCAAAATAAGGTTGAACTTTTTGACCGTGGTCCTTGGCAGAAAATGGGCTGTAATAAATTACTTAAGAATTAGAAAATGGCCTGCAAATTATAAATAGCAAATGGGCTTTATGTTGTCTGCCACATATTTGGAGGCTGACTTGTGGGCCTATTAAGTTCATGCGTACACAAGGTTTCTCAAAAAATAAACTTAGTCAACAATCGACTCTACCAGCGTCAGACCGTTAGATGTCAATCTAACGGCAATCGTGCTTCTTCAGTCTCTGATCTTCCTGCCCCAATCGCCCAAACTAGCACCGTCGGAACCGCCAGCTCCCGCCTCCCGTGGCCGGCTGTGCTGCTAGGCAGGCCTCACGGCCCCATCATACTCGCATCCCTGGCCTGTCTATCCCTCTACTCACCCACACCTCCTGCTATTTTCCGGCGACAGCAGCCGAACCAGTCAACCCTCGTACTCTCCACCGCATGGGCAGCCACTGTTGTGTCTTCCCCGGCTCCGTGTCGTTCCCTTCGTAGGCCTCGCCGTCGTCCACCGCCCTGGTGCTCTCGGCGCGGCGTGGTCAACTTGGTCAATGAACGACATCCATTGGAAGTGGATTGTACGTGGAGAGGCTGACAGCTGGGTCCACGACCACACACAAGGAAATGCCTCCTTATTACGCGCAAAATAATGATTCCTCCACCTGACATCTAGGACCCGCCCGAAGGGCCTCTGTATTTCGCGAAAAAAAGTTCCTTCGCTGACAGGTCGGACCCACCAACTATAACTTCGCACAAAAGGAAGTGCCTTCTTATTGCGCACAAAAAAATGAATGCCCCCTGCCAGCTGGGACCCACCATAGTGGGAGGCTGACTTGTGGGCCTACTAAGTTGACGGGGACGGAGGGCTTTGTCAAGTTAGTCAATATATGAACGATTCTAGCTCCAGTGACCGTACGATGTCCATCCAACGGCCGTAGTGCTTCTTCAACCTCTGGTCTTCTTGCTCCAGCCGCCCAAAGCAGCACCGGTCATGCCGCGTGCTCCTGCCTCCCGTGGCCGGCTGTGCTGCCGCGGACGCCTCACCACTGCCATACTACTCCCACCGCTGGCCAGGCCATCCCTCCAATCACCCACTCCCCCTGTTATTCAGCGGCGATGGCAGTCTCACACTGCAGTCGAACCAGTGAACCCTCGTACTCCTCTCTGCATGGGCATCCACTGCCGTGTCTTCTCGGCTCCGCGACGTCCCCTTCCTAGGCCTCGCTGTCGTCCACCGCCGTGATGCTCTCGGCGCGGCGTGGTCAATGTGGTCAATGACCGACTTCCATTCGAAGAGTATTGTACGTGGAGAGGCCGACAGTTGGGTCCACGACAGCCGCAAGGAAGTGCCTACTTATTATGCGCAAAATAATGATTCCTCCACCTGACAGCAGGGACCCACCGGACGGGCCATCATATTTCGTAAAAAAATTGTTTCCCCCTGACTACTGGGACCCATCGGACGTGCCACCGTATTTCGTGAAAAAACGTTCCACCCGCTGTCAGCTCGGACCCACCGGAAGTGCCTCCTTATTACGCACAAAAAATGAATACTCCCCCTGGTAGCTGGGACCCACCTTGGTGGGAGGCTGACTTGTGGGCCTACTAAGTTGACGGGGATGGAGGGCTTTGTCAACTTAGTCAATATGAACGATTCTAGCTCCAATGATCGTATGATGTCCATCCAACGGTCGTAGTGCTTCTTCAACCTCTGGTCTTCTTGCTCCAGCTGCCCAAAGCAGCACCGGTCGTGCCGCATGCTCCTGCCTCCCGTGGCCGGCTGTGATGCCGCGGAGGCCTCACCGCCCCCTACATACTCCCACCGCTGGCCAGGCCATCCCTCTACTCACCCACACCCCCTGTTATTCTGCGGCAACGGCAGCCTCACACCGCAGCCGAACGAGTGATCCCTCATACTCCTCTACGCGTGGGCATCCACTGCCGCATCTTCCCCGGCTCCGCATCATCCCCTTCCTAGGCCTCACCATCATCCACCGCCCTGGTGCTCTCGGTGCGGCGTGGTCAACATGGTCAAGGAACGGCTTCCATCGGACGTGGACTGTACGTGGAGAGGCTGACAGCTGGGTCCATAGCCGCAGCAAGAAAGTGCCTCCTTATTACGCGCAAAATAATTATTCCTCCACCTGACAGCGGGGACCCACCGGACGGGCCACCATATTTCATGAAAAAAATGTTTCCCCCTAACTGCTGGGACCCACCAGCTACATCTTCGCATGCAAGGAAGTGCGTCCGAGAAAAAAATGATTCGCCCCCTGACTGCTGGGACCCACCAGCTACATCTTCGCACGCAAGGAAGTGCCTGACAGTCAGGACACACCTGGTCGAAGCATACGTAGTGTTGTCATTCTGGTCGCGAACGTGTACGTACATACTGGTGGATGTAGAGGCGCGCATGTGTCGTAGTAGAGGCGCGCACGTGTCGTAGTAGAGGCACGCACGTAGCATGTACACGTACGTACAGCGGCCAGTGTGCAAGAAAGAAAATACGGCCGCGTATGTGTACATACGGACGGGGTCTCGAACACCTACTCACGCGTACGTATGGCCAGGGCTCGTGTACATGGCTGGGTCGGAATGGAGAAACATCGTCGTCGTCGTGTCCATGGGGAGCCAACCGGATGGGTCAGAATGGAATGCATCGTCGTGTTCATCGGGAGGGCTTGGATGGAACAGGCGATGCAAACGAGGCCTGGCGTACCGCAGAACGGAGGAAATGGCCTTGTGTTTGACCGGCCACGTTCGAAATGGGATCCTGTTCATCAGGAGGGGTCTGGCGTACTGTAAAACGGAGGAAACAGACCTCCTACGATCGAAACGGGGGACCTGTTGAAAGGGAGGGGTGTGGTGTACCACAAAACGGACGAAACGGACTTGTGTTGGAGCGCTACGGTCGAAACGGGGGTCCTATTCATCGGGAGGGGTGTGGCGTACCGCAAACCGGGATTCCACGGGATAATGTTCATCTCCACCGTCGACCTCCTCCAGCCTCATGGGCTATTGTTCATCCACCGTCGACCTCCTCCAGCCTCCACAGGCTCCTGTTCATCCAGCCTCCACCGCGCGCTACTCCACCGGCTACTGTTCAACCACCCCTCCACGGGCTCCTATTCAACCACCCCTCCACGAGCTACTGTTCATCCACCCCTCCACCATCTACTGTTCATCTAGCCCTCCACGGGGTCGTCCTGTTCATCCAGCCCTCCACGGGGTCCTGTTCATCCAGCCCCAACCGGCTCGATTGATCGGGGTCCTGTTCATCCAGAGGCAACGCCACGGGGTCCTGTTCATCCACCCCCACCACTCACTGTTCATCCAACCCCCCC
>NC_057810.1:98544062-98581620 GCF_018294505.1 Triticum aestivum
TCGATCGGCTTCAGTTAGCAGTAGTAGCGAAGGAATTGCTCGATCAAGTTCAGTTAACAGCCATCGATCGATCACTCGGGTTCAGTAACGCGTAGCCTGCGGTGCAATCGCTCGGGTTCAGTTAGAGCCCAACGCCTCGCTCGGGTTCAGTTAGAGCCAACGCCTCGCACACACGCGCGTACGTGTATGAGAGAAACGCGCATCACTCGGCCCCCGACCACCCACCTTAACCAGGAACTCCCCAAAATTTTCCTCGCCCTCGCTTCTACCACGGTTTTTTCCATCATGGGCGGCCCAAAGAATGTCATGCAGCTGCGTCTCTGGCCCGCCCAGGATGAAAATCCCATTTTCTGTCATGATTTTTTGTCATAGAAGTAGGAGCCCACCACATCTATGATGATACCGGGTTTTGTCACAATTATCGTCATAGAAGTGTCATAAGTATGACAGAAAAAAATTTCGTTCGGCCCAAAATGTCATGGATGTGTCTTTTTTGTAGTGTGGAGTACAGACGGGATCACTAGAACCTTCGCATGTCACCTAAATCCGGCGATGCCCATATTATGCAATGGGCAACGGACTTAGGAGATATCGAGGATCATCGACTTCGAGCTGAGTTCTATCACATCCAGCGTGAACTTGCCCAAATCATCATGAAGGAGGTCCTTGAAAAAACAGGGATGTTCTACGAAGAAGGACAAATGTCGCGGGAAGACATCCAAACACGCGTAGCCTCTCAGCGTCTCAACATGAAGCCTTTCACTAAGCTCGGCGACTATCTCCCTGACATGGATGGATGGCACGACATGTTGGAGTGACTGTCGATATATGACAATGTTTCCGTTTAGTCCATACTTTCTGTATGACAAAATTTTGAGTTATGCACGGAGAAACTTTATTTGTGATGTAATTAAACCGCCCTCCTCCTCGACTAGCGAAGATCACTCTAGTTAGGGGTATGATGAGTTTTGTTATTTATGCTTATGATATGTTGCTTCTATTTTTGCCAAGTTTGTCTCCTTCTGTTGCTCAACTATATATGTTGCATATCATCGACTCATGTGATGATGCAGGTGCATAGATCATCGATGGCGAATAAGTGCTACGCCAGGAGTATATGACGAGTGGCCGGAGTGTCAGGCCCAGGTGTACCAGTTTCTGGTTTCCGAGCGACAGCCAGTAGTTAGTTTAGGTTCACGCTAATGTGAGAGAGGGATATGAACTCATGTACTTCATAGTTCTGCTCTCACTCATAGTGATAGATCTTCTCATGTATATAATTGTTTAGATGGATGACGATGTAGTTGCAAGTAATCGAGACTGTTATCGCTATTTTCGAGATGATGAAGGGAGACCACTTTGTGTTGGATGATGATTATGATGATGACATGATTTGATGAGACTATTTGTATGTATATGCTATGATTACATTTGTATGTGTATGATATGCTAAAGATTATTGTATAAAGCCTATTCAAATACAAAACAAATATGCAGAAAAAACATAAACTAATAAAACTAGCAGTAGCGAGGGGAACAAAGTTAGCAGTAGTGCTCCCTTACCAATAGAGCTTCCTCCTAAAAAAGCGCTGCAGATATTAGCAGGAACGCTCTGCATTAAAGCACGCTACTGCTAGCCATGTATAGAAGTAGCATGGGATGACGGGCACTACTGCTACATGTTAGCTTATTAGTAGCGCGTCGTCCCACGCTACTGATAGGCAAAATACCCGCGCTACTGCTAGGGTTTTCCCTAGTAGTGATATATTGCCATGCAACTTTCCATCGTTAACTTTATTATGACACGCTTCATCATTGTCATATTGCCTTGCATGATCATGTAGTTGACATCGTATTTGTGGCAAAGCCACCGTTCATAAACTTTCATACATGTCACTCTTGAATCATTGCACGTCCCGGTACACCGCCGGAGGCATTCACATAGAGTCATATTTTGTTCTAAGTATTGAGTTGTAATTCTTGAGTCGTAAGTAAATAAAAGTTTGATGATCTTCATTATTAGAGCATTGTCCCATGTGAGGAAAGGATGATGGAGAATATGATTCCCCCACAAGTTGGGATGAGACTCCGGACTAAATAAAAAAAAAGAGGCCAAAGAAAAAAAGAGAAGGCCCAAAAAAACAAAACAAAAACAAAAAATGAGAGAAAAAGAGAGAAGGGGTAGTGCTACTATCCTTTTACCACACTTGTGCTTCCAAGTTGCACCATGATCTTCATGATAGAGAGTCTCCTATGTTGTTACTTCCATATACTAGTGGGAATTTTTCATTATAGAACTTGGCTTGTATATTCCAATGATGGGCTTCCTCAAAATGCCCTAGGTCTTCATGAGCAAGCGAGTTGGATGCACACCCACTTAGTTTCTTTTTGAGCTTTCATACACTTATAGCTCTTGTGCATCCGTTGCATGGCAATCCGTACTCACTCACATTGATATCTATTGATGGGCATATCCATAGCCCGTTGATATGCCTAGTTAATGTGAGACTATCTTCTCCTTTTTGTCTTCTCCACAACCACCATTCTATTCCACCTATCGTGCTATGTCCATGGCTCACGCTCATGTATTGCGTGAAACTAGAAATTTTTTGAGAATGCTAAAGTATGGAACAATTGCTTGGCTGAAACCGGGGTTGTGCATGATTTAAATATTTTGTGTGAGGAAGCTGGAGCATAGCCAGACTATATGATTTTGTAGGGATAGCTTTCTTTGGCCATGTTATTTTGAGAAGACACAATTGATTTATTAGTATGCTTGAAGTATTATTATTTTTATGTCAATATTAAACTTTTATCTTGAATCTATCGGATCTGAACATTCATGCCACAATAAAGAAGATTACATTGATAAATATGTTAGGTAGCATTCTGATACGTCTCCAACGTATCTACTTTTCCAAACACTTTTGCCCTTGTTTTGGACTCTAACTTGCATGATTTGAATGAAACTAACCCGGACTGACGCTGTTTTCAGCAGAACTGCCATGATGTTGTTTTATGTGTAGAAAAGAAAAGTTCTCGGAATGTCCTGAAAATCCACGGAGGCACTTTTTGGAATAAATAAGAATTTCTGGGCAAAAGAAATACAACAAGGGGCCCAGGGCCTGTCCACGAGACAGGGGGGCGCCCCCCTTGTAGGGCGCACCCCCCTATCTCGTGGGCCCCCTGGACCTCCACCGACCTCAACTCCAACTCCATATATTCACGTTCGGGGTGAAAAAAAATCAGAGAGAAAGTTTCATCGCGTTTTACGACACGGAGCCACCTCCAAGCCCTAATCTCTTTCGGGAGGGATGATCTGGAGTCCGTTTGAGGCTCCGGAGAGGCAGATTCATCATCGTCGTCATCATCAACCATCCTCCATCACCAATTTCATGATGCTCACCGCCATGTGTGAGTAATTCCATCGTAGGCTTGCTGGACGGTGATGGGTTGGATGAGATTTACCATGTAATCAAGTTAGTTTTGTTATGGTTTGATCCCTAGTATCCACTATGTTCTGAGATTGATGTTGCTTTGACTTTGCTATGCTTAATGCTTGTCACTAGGGCTCGAGTGCCATGATTTCAGATGTGAACCTATTATGTTTTCATGAATATATGTGTGTTCTTGATCCTATCTTGCAAGTCTATAGTCACCTATTATGTGTTATGATCCGACAACCCCAAAGTGACAATAATTGGGATACTTCTCGGTGATGACCGTAGTTTGAGGGGTTCATGTATTCACTATGTGCTAATGCTTTGTTTCGGTTCTCTATTAAAAGGAGGCCTTAATATTCCTTAGTTTCCGCTAGGACCCCTCTGCCACGGGAGGGTAGGACAAAAGATGTCATGCAAGTTCTTTTCCATAAGCACGTATGACTATTTACGGAATACATGCCTACATTACATTGATGAATTGGAGCTAGTTCTGTGCCACCCTATGTTGTAGCTATTACATGAGGAATCGCATCCGGCATAATTATTCATTACTGATCCATTGCCTACGAGCTTTTCATATACTGTTCTTCGCTCATTTACTTTTTCGTTGCTACTGTTACAACTACTACAAAAACCCAAAAACAATTATCTTTACTTTTACTACCGTTACCTTTATTATCACACCACTTTTGCTGGTAAATACTTTGCTGCAGATACTAAGTTATCCAGGTGTGGTTGAATTGACAACTCAACTGCTAATACTCAAGAATATTCTTTGGCTCCCCTTGTGTCGAATCAATAAATTTGGGTTGACTACTTTACCCTTGAAGGATGTTGCGATCCCCTACACTTGTGGGTTATCAAGACTAATTTCCGGCGCTGTTGCCGGGGAGCATAGCTCTATTCTCTGAGTCACTTGGTATTTATATCTGTTGATCACTATGAAGAACTTGAAAGACGACCGAACTACTATTTTTCCCTCAACTACGAGGGGAGGTAAGGAACTTCCATCTAGCTCTGCACTAGATTCTCCTTCCGTTATTAGTAGGCTTGCGACACCTAAACCTGCTACTGCTATGAATTCTGATATGTCGCATGTTATTGATGATGCCACTTCTGCTATGCATGATGAAACTACTTCTATGCTTGATACTGCTTGGCCATTAGGTGAATTTCTTGATAAACAACTTGCTAGAGTTAGGGGGAATGAAAATATTGAAGATGCTATTATTGATGATAGTGATGATGAAGGTTCTCCCAATGATTATGTATTACCTGTTGTTCCTAAGAGTTATGTTATGAATGAAGAAGCTGCTAGGGAAATCTTTACTTGCAATGATAGATATGATCTTAAGAAATTATTAGCTAAATGGAAGCAGCAGTCTCTTAATGCTAGAATGAAACCTGATCCTGCTTTTGCTACTTCACCTATCTGTGTTACTGATAAGGATTATGAATTCTCTGTTGATCCTGAGATTATTACTTTAGTTGAATCTGATCCTTTTTATGGCCTTGAATCTGAAACTGTTGTGGCACATCTTACCAAGTTGAATGATATAGCCACCCTATTTACTAATGATGAGAAGTCTCGCTATTTTTATATCCTTAATATATTTCCGTTCTCATTAAAGGGTGATGCTAAGACTTGGTATAATTCTCTTGCTCCTGGTTGTGTGCGTAGTCCCCAGGATATGATTTATTACTTCTCTGCTAAATATTTCCCTGCTCATAAGAAACAAGCTGCCTTGCGGGAAATATATAATTTTGTGCAAATCAAAGAAGAGAGTCTCCCACAAGCTTTGGGGAGGCTTCTCCGGTTACTCAATGCTTTGCCTATCATCCTCTCAAGAAAAATGAAATACTTGATATGTTTTATAATGGACTAATCGATGCTTCCAAGGACTACTTGGATAGTTGTGCTGGTTATGTTTTCAGGGAAAGAACAGTCGACGAAGCTGAAATACTATTGAATAATATGTTGACTAATGAAAATAATTGGACTCTTCCTAAGCCAATTCCTGAGGCAATTCCTAAACCAATTGAGCCAACTCCTGATCCTACTCCTAAACCCACTCCGAAGAAGAGAGGTGTTTTATTTCTCAGTCTTGAAGATATGCAAGAGGCAAAGAAATCAATGAAAGAAAAAGGTATTAAAGCTGAAGATGTTAATAATTTACCTCCTATTGAAGAAATACATGGTCTTAATATACCGCCTGTTGAAGAACCACATTGTCTTGATAACCCGACACAGGTAGTAAAGGTAAATTCTCTCTATAGATATGATAAAGTTGAAATCCCCTCTACTAAATTTCATAGCCTTGCTTAGATGAATTTGATGACTTTATGGCTAGACAAGAAAGTTTCAATGCTTATGTTGGTAGAGAGTTAAAGAATAATTCTTTCGAGATAGGATGCGTAGGCGATAATATAGCTAGAGTTCAGGATGAACTCAAACTCGTTAGCAAATATGCTTATATGGTTGCTACTCAAGCTGAGCAAGTGTAAGTGCATCTAGTACCCCTTAGTGATTTTGGTGTATTGAAGACTTATAGGTTAAGTGACTGATGCGTTTGTGAGTGTACACAGGTCTATAAGTCTATGAGGAGTTTGATATTTACAGAGAAAGTCGACCCCTAAAAATGAAGTTCTTCGACTGAAGACTTCGATATTCTGAAGACTTTCTGAAGACTTTGAAAGTGAAGAAATTGGTGTGACCTTGAAGACTTGATATTCATTTGAGGAACATGAAGCTTGAAGACTGTTTGTTTTCGTAGTTTCATTTTCTCTTTCTTGAGTCATAGGAAACATCGTACTATTAAAGGGGGTCGAGGAAATACTAAGGAAAAATTTCCATGTGATGCTCAACTCAAAATCCTACACCTACCAATCCCTTTGAGTGAAGCCATTGGAAATCTCATACAGTTCAGTCAATTTCTTCAGTGATAGAGACGCAGTTCTTCTGGTCACTGAGGACTTTGCTCTGACTGAGGAGTTAGGAATTCGCCAGTGCGAATTGCCTACACAGTGAGGAACATGATAGCCCTGAGGAATTTGAGAGTCAAATTTCCGACCGTTGCTGTGCTGCGCGCCGGCTGTCCCAAAATATCTTATCCACCTAACGGTCATATCGTTGAAGGGCATTTATGTCTTATCATGTCGGGCTGCTCCCTAGGCTATAAATAGTCGCCCCCTACAACCACTAGTTGGTTGGCTGCTCCGAGAGAACTTGACACTTGTCATTTGAGAGCAACCCATCCTCCGAGGACTTTGAGCGAAAATCATCAAGTGAGGAAAATCCAAAACCAAACCCCCACAAACCCAAAGTGATTGAGCATCACTGAAGAAATTGATCCTGCGTGGATCCGACGCTTGTTACCTTTGAAGACTGTGCTTCTTCCAGACGGTTAGGCATCAAGGTCTAGACCATCCAAGAGGAATTGTGGATCGTCGAGTGACCAAGTCTGTGAAGGTTTGGAAGTCACCTGAAGACTTACCACGAGTGATTGAACGAGACCTGTGTGGTCTTAGTTCAAGGATAATACGGTGAGGACTGGGTGTCCTGAGTTGCGGCTCAGAGACTGGGTGTCCCGGACTGCGTGTCCTCGAGTTTAAATACTTAGCCGCTCCAACCAGACGTACAACTGAGACAGCAGTTGGAACTGGTTTACCAAATCATTGTCTTCACCAACTAACTGGTTCTATTTCCTCAACCCTTCCATTTCCTCATTACTGTGTTGAATGTTGTTCATATCTGTGTTTGAAGACTTTGACTGAAGACTTTCTCAAATTCCTCAGTTCAACTTCTTCAGTCTGTTTGTCTTCATCTTGTTATCCTATGTTTACGCTTTCTGTACTCTGTGATAGTCTTCATGACTATGCTTGTATCCTGTTATGTTTACTTCTGAGTACTTATTCCGCTGCAAGTAGTTCTTCGCTAAGGAATTTTCTCACCGGCAAATTCCTCAGAGAAGATTTCATAAAAATCGCCTATTCACCCCCCTCTAGTCAATATAACGCACTTTCAATTGGTATCAGAGCGAGGTACTCCCTTGTTATGTGTGATTTTGGTTTAACCGCCTGGAGTTTTAGTTATGTCGACCACGGGTATGAAGAAAGTCACATGCCCTATCTTTGACGGTCATGATTATCCCAAGTGGAAGGCCATGATGAGGAAGCGCCTCATGGCTAGGAACAGCGAGCTGTGGACAGTCACTGAAATTGGCTTATTGATCTATGCAAGATGGCGAACGCTGATGACATTCGCAAGTACACTCAACTTGACATCATAGCGAAGGATATCATCTGTTCCTGCCTATCCAGAGATCAATTTGGGCGCATTATGCATCTTGGCAATTCGAAGCTTATCTGGGACCGAATCTCTGATGTCTATGAAGGTCATCGAACTCGTCATGATCCCTGGTTTGAGGACTTCAAGGAATCTCTCAAAATGATGACTTTCGAGCCAGAATCATCATCTTCTGCATTGTGTTTCATGGTAGACGGTGCTGAGGTAACCAAATGCTCCTCATCCGAGTTCTGTGACAATGAATCTGATAATGATGAATCTGATAATGATGAATCTAATAATGATGAATCTGATGATGACATTGAATCTTGTTATTCCAAACTCATTTGCATTGCCACTAAACAACAAACGGCTTTGGAACAAACTCAAGACATGTTAGATAAAAGTGATGATATGTTGCGTAAAGAAATGGATCAGTTAGAAGCATTGGGTGAATGTCTTCAGAGAATTCACTCCAAGTTTGACGCCCTTCAAGATCAACATAATACCCTCTTGACTGATCACGAGAAGCTTTCTCTTGAATCTCTACATAGAAAGGAAGATCTTGAAAAGCTAAGAGTGTGTTATGAAGATCTTCAGAAGGAGCACGATTCATTACTAGCTCAACAGATTAGCGCTTCTCAGGAAGAATTTGTTCCTCCATGCTTAATGTGCATTGAACGTGAATCTGCTAATTCTTCACCTGAATGTTCAAATGCTTCAACTGTTACAAATTCTTCATCTGCCTCTGCTATCACTAATTCCTCACCTGAGGACATTGCTAGTATCACTGACAATGCAGGGCTGAAGGAATTGTACATGACAGGCATGTACAAAAGCCTTAAAGGGCATCAGACTCTATGTGATGTGCTTAAAAAGCAGATCCTCAACAGAAACACTAGGAAAGAGGGTATTGCATTTGAGAGGAAATTCAATGCTGATGGAACATATTGGAAACCAGAGCAGTACCCCAAAACCTCATGGGTTGCTGCAAAGGGACCTCCAGTTGATCCATCTAACTTATCTGGCTTTACATGTGAATCTCCTCATTCTTCTGATGAGTCATTTGACTCCAACTATAAACTGTTCAAAAACAGAATGGTGAAGTATTTGCTAGATATGTTGGCACTAACTGCAGGAACGGTTCCCCTATGAAGAAAATCTGGGTTCCCAAAGGTTATGTTGAAAGTCTTCAGGTGAATGTCCTCATGACACCACCTGTGAAGAACAGGAACCCCAGATCAAATTCTTCATATGGACCAAATTCTTCATATGGATCCAAGTCCTCATACGGATCAAATTCCTCAACTGGATCAAAGTCCTCATATGATTATCATCGTGCTAACAACTCTGTCTCGCAGGGTAGAGTTAAGGGCTATGAATATGTGCATCATTCTTCAAATCATTATGTTCATAAGTCCTCGAAAAATCACTCTGAAATGGTTTGGCATCTTTGCCTCCATTCTCACATGGTGCTCGCAGAATGATGAACTCTTTGCCACCCATTCAGATGTGGGTGGTGAAGAAAAAGAACTAATCTCTTCTGCAGGGTCAGGTCTCCAGACGTGCTCTAACGTCTAAAGAATTTGCTGGGGACCTGACGAAATTGCCTGAAAGGACGCAGGCGAATCATGATGAAATGAACTTTCATTTCACACGTCCTCATACTGCTATATCTGTTTACTGCTTGATGAAATTCAACTGATTAACTTGATATCATATTCTTCACTGATGAAGCATATGAGATTGTAAGCTACACTAATTCATCTGCAGGATGATCAACCCAAAACCACTGAATGGGTCCTCAATAGTGGATGTACAAATCACATGACTGGTGACAAGAATCTATTGATGGATGCTCCCTTATCACCATCATCTCTGAAGCATATCATCTTTGTTGACAAAGGCAAAAGTCAGGTATTGGGTCTTGGTAAGGTTGCAATCTCTAAGGATAAACACATGGACAAAGTCATGCTTGTTGAGTCCTTAGGATACAATCTAATGTCAGTCTCAATGCTTTGTGATCTTGATATGGTTGTTGTCTTTGGCAAGTATCACTGTGTTGTGATTATGGAAGCTGACAATTCCAAAGTCTTCGAAGGCTTTAGGAGAGGAGATCTATATATTGTTGATTTCTCTACAGGACCACAACCAGCCGTGTGTCTACTTGCAAAAGCTTCAGAAGGCTGGCTATGGCATCGACGACTTGGTCACGCAGGCATGAGGAGTCTGAACACGCTTGCGAAGAAGAAGCATGTCATTGGCATTGAGAATGTCAAATTCCTCAAGGATCACTTATGCGGAGCCTGTGAAGCTGGAAAAATGACCAAGGCCAAGCATCCAGCAAAGACTATCATGACCACTACACGTCCATTCGAATTGCTTCACATGGACCTCTTCGGACCTAACCATTACTCAGCAGTCACTAATGATGCATCTCTATATGGTTTTGTCATTGTTGATGATTATTCTCGTTATACATGGGTACACATTGTCACTTACAAACATGAAGTGCAGGAAGTCTTCAAACGATTTTCCTCGAGGGCTTCAACCAACTTTGGTGTGAAGATCAAGCATATCATAAGTGACAATGGAACTGAGTTCAAGAATTCCGGTCTTGATGCATATCTTGATGAACTTGGTATTACTCATGAATTATCTGCTCCCTATACTCCTCAGCAGAATGGCATCGTGGAGCGCAAGAACAGAACTCTTGTTGAGATGGCTTGCACTATGCTTGATGAATACAAAAAGCCTCAGCGTTTTTGGATTGATGCAATTGATACTGCATGCCACATCATCAACAGAGTATATCTTCACAAATTCTTCAATAAGACTGCCTATGAACTCCTCACTGACAAGAAACCCAATGTGAGTTATTTCAAAGTCTTCGGTGCTAAATGTTGGATTAGAGATCCTCACCACAACTCTAAATTTGCACCGAAAGCACATGAAGGTTTTATGCTTGGTTACGGAAAGGACTCGCACGCCTACAGAGTCTTCAACATTGTTCTTCACAAGATTGTTGACACAGTAGATGTGCGGTTTGATGAAACTAATGGCTCGCAAAGAGAGCACCTACCTTCTGTGTTAGATGAACCAGCACCTGAGGACGCTATCAAGCTCAAGGCAACTGAGGATGTCATTCCTACTGAAGAATCTGTTGAAGAATTCATTCCTATTCATGAAGAACGTTGAACTGATGCACCTGAAGAACATGATGAGGAAAATGGTGCTGAAGAAAATGCTGATCAAAATCCTCAGCGACAACCAGCTCATCCTTGCGTTGCAAAAGAAGTGCAAGTGGAGAAGATCATCGATGACATTAGCGCACCAGGTCCTCTCACACGCTCAAAAGCTTCACATTTATCTAACTATTGTGGGCACTATGCTTTTGTCTCTATCACAGAGCCCACTAAGGTAGATGAAGCATTTCTGGAGCCGGAGTGGATTCAGGCTATGCAAGAAGAATTACACAGTTCGAGCTTAACAATGTCTGGGAATTGGTCAATCGCCCAGATCCTCGCAAGCATAATATCATTGGCACAAAGTGGATCTACCGCAACAAGCAAGATGAAAATGGCCTAGTGGTGAGGAATAAGGCACGACTAGTAGCTCAAGGCTACACACAGGTTGAAGGAATTGATTTCGATGAAACTTTTGCACCTGTTGCTAGACTTGAGGCTATTCGCATATTACTTGCTTACGCTAACCATCATGATATCATCTTATATCAAATGGATGTGAAAAGTGCATTCCTCAATGGTAAGCTTGAGGAAGAAGTATATGTCGCTCAACCCCTAGGTTTTGAAGATCCAAAGAATCCTGACAAAGTCTTCAGACTCAATAAGGCCCTGTATGGCCTCAAGCAAGCCCCTCGGGCGTGGTATGATACATTGAAGGAATTCTTGGTGAAGAATGGCTTCACACCCGGTTCACTTGATCCTACTCTCTTTACTAAATCTTATGATGGTGAACTGTTTGTGTGCCAAATATATGTTGATGATATTATCTTTGGCTGTACTGACCAACGTTATAGTGATGAATTTGCCTATATGATGAGTGAAGAATATCAAATGTCTATGATGGGAGAGTTGAAATTCTTCTTAGGTCTTCAAATTCGTCAGCAGCGCAATGGCATATTCATATCTCAGGAGAAATACCTCAAAGATGTACTAAGGAAATTCGGCATGCAAGATTGCAAAGGCGTCAAAATTCCTATGCCCACAAATGGCCATCTATGCACTGATGAAAATGGTATTGACTTTGATCATAAGGTATACCGCTCCATGCTTGGTTCTTTATTGTACTTATGTGCATCTAGGCCAGATATAATGCTTAGTGTTTGCATGTGTGCCCGATTTCAAGCTGCACCGAAGGAATCACACCATAAGGCTGTGAAGCATATTCTTCGATATCTAGCTCACACACCAACACTAGGATTATGGTACCCCAAGGGCTCTGCTTTTGATCTCATTGGATATTCTGACTCTGACTATGCTGGTGATCGTGTGGACCGCAAGTCAACATCTGGCACTTGTCATTTCCTCGGACGATCTTTGGTCTGTTGGTCCTCGAAGAAACAGAACTGCGTCTCACTGTCTACTGCTGAAGCTGAATACATTGCTGCTAGCTCTTGCTGTGCTCAACTGCTTTGGATGAAGCAAACCCTTAAGGACTATGGCGTCAACGTGAAGAATGTGCCTCTCCTCTGCGACAATGAGAGTGCCATCAAAATTGCTCACAACCCAGTTCAGCACTCGAAGACAAAGCACATCCAGATTCGTCATCATTTTCTTCGTGATCATGTGTTGAAGGGCGATATCTCCATCGAGCACGTGAAGACTGAAGAACAGCTAGCTGATATCTTCACTAAGCCCTTGGATGAGAAGAGATTTAGCAAGTTGCGGTGTGAGCTAAATATCTTAGAATCTTCGAATGTTCTTTGAAAAGGACACACATCCTAACCCTTATGCAGAATTGATGACTTAGATGTGCAACACATGAAGAAACATTTTTCTTCAATCAATGAAGAATAACACTCTAAGTGTGAAGAAATTAATGAAGAATTTGATTCTCAGAACCCTACGACAATTGTACGCGGTGTCTGAAATCATCATTCTTATACGGTGGGTCACGCCACCACAAAAGTTGAAAATCTTCAATTTGAGTTTTTTTCCAAATTTTTGAAATTCTTCAGTTTTTCAAATTCTTCAACTTTGCAAAATCTTCACTGTTTCTGTCGTTTTTCTTCATTGGCTATATATATATATATATATATGAGTTTATGTCCTCTACAGCATTCACTTATGGCTATTTCTTCAAGTTGTGATTTCTGCTAAGTGAATGTGATCGGACCCTTCCCCCTCTATGCTATACTCAACCCAATCTATTCACAAATTCTTCATGTGCGTTCTAATTGAAACTCGTTCAAAGTCTTCACTGTGTCCTTGACAGCTGAAGAAATTGCGAACGAAACTTTAGAACAAATCTTATCCAGATTTTCGGTTTTATCGCTCAAACCGTTCCGCACCCCACGATGCATTAGTTTATTCACCCACGATCTTACACGATCTCATCTGCACAGTACGTGGGTGACACATGTCGCGTGAAGGAGAAAGGGAAGGGGCCTGTTCGTCCCAAAATCTTCGGGCGTACAGTTTTTACCGTGGCTATAAATACCCCTCTCCCCTTCCTCAGTTCATTTACTCCGCTCGGTCGCTGTCTCTCGCTCGAGCTTCTCAAACCCTAGCGCCGCCGCTACTCCATCGCCGCTGGTGAGGAAGAGCTTCACTGCCTCAACCTCGTCGCCGTCGTACTCGCGCCGGCTGCGGAAATCTTCACTCCGCCGCCGCCGTAGCTATCTCCCTCTGCCAAGTTAGGGCGTGGGAGATCTAACTTGACGAACTTCACCGCTGTTCATCTCTGTTCGTCGTGTTCTTCAGTTTGGGTAATTAAAAGTTACTTTTATTACTCACTTTGATTCTCAAGTTTTCTTGAAAATCTTCAAAGGTGTTTTATTCTTAAAATCTTCTCACATATGAACACCTCACACACTGTATGCTCTTGATCCATCTCTCTAAGCACTCATTTTCTTCAAGATTCCTCAATTGTGCGGATTTTCGATCTGTACAACTCTGGAACCTAAGACAAGAACGCTTAGTGAAATTCCTCAAGGCTCAACTGGTCAAATTCCTCAAAACTTGTCTTTTCGAAAAACCTTCTGAGAAAGCATATGACCTCTCCAAATTCCTCGCACCTACATTCTGTTCACAGGTACTCATGTCCGCTGCTGAATCACTAGGTTCTCATCAACTTAACTCATTTGCAGCGTTCCTCGAAGAAAAATTGCATACTTCTTCAGAGTGTTCAATTGTTCAAATTCCTCATCTGAAGAAAATGGCTAAAGGAAAGAGACCACAGAAAGGAGGAAAGAGGCCTGAGGTCATGACAGCTTTCGAAATCCCTAATGAACTCTACAAGGATTATTGCACACCTGATGAAGCCAAGATTGGCAAAGAAAACAAGAATCAGTGCAAGGTGCGCATTCAGAGAATTGAACGAAGATGGGCAAGGGAGTGGAGAGAATATCGATATGTCACTCCAAAGTACATGAAGAAATTCGCTTTGAATCCTCCTTGCCCTAGAGCTCCACTGGCACCTGGCCAAGTTGCTGATCCCACTAGCATCAAAAGCGGTGAAGACTTTCCTGAAGAATGGGCTAAGCGCCAAGCAAAATTAGCAAGGCAAGCCAAGGAGGCAGTGAGGAAATTCAATGAGGATTCTGCCGCTGCTGCTGCCGCTGAGACCTCGGTCAAACCGAGGAAATCAATGCCGAAGAAGCCTACTCGTAAGCCAAGTGCTTCACCTTCAGCGCCCTCACGGCCAAGTTCCTCAGCTGCGCCCTCACGACAAATTCCTCAGAATACTGCTGCTCCACCAAAGTCCTCAGCAGCTCCCTCAAAGTCCTCAACTCCTGTGCATCTAGCCACATGTCAAAGGACTCAGGGTTTCTCAATTGCTTCTGGTGTCTCAGCAAGTTCCTCAACTGCACCAATGTCCTCATCAGGCCCCACTCTGCTGAAGACAAAAGCAACAGCTGGACGCGGTCCTCGGCCAAGTACAAGAAAGAGACAGGTTGCCTTCCAAGTGCCCTCTGATGACGAGGCTTCTGATGAAGAACTTGCAGAAATCATCAGAGACAGACAAGAAAAGGCCGCTAGAGCCAAAGGCACATCTGTGCCACTGCTTTTGGATCCGAAGAAGATCCTCGACTACATTGACTTATGGCATAAGGATCCAAACACTCCAATGCCTGATCTGCCTCTGACTCCTGGTCAAAGTCACATGCTGACCCATTTCATCTCTCAAGAGAAATGGAAGTTTGAAAAGGCTCGTGAGATAAAGAGAGCTCAAGCTAGAAAGGAGAAGCTTCTGAAGAAGAATGTTGTCAAACTGACACCTGAAGAACTTCTCAAGGCTCAATCTGAGATCCAACCCCTCAGCAAGGAATTCGATGCATACAATGCTGATTGGCAAGGAGCCAAAGTGAGATTTGTCAACCTGACGAAGAAAATGTCAATTGTTGCAGCCCCATCGCAACAAGAAAATCCTCAGGCTGCAGACTCTGCTCAGCCTGCTGAAGAACATGCCAACACCACTGATGACTTTCAGCCTGCTGATGAGAATACAAGTTCCAGGGCTGATGACTCCATCCCAGCCACTGAAGAAATTCTCAGGGCATCCACTAGTGGTGCGCCTGAAGAAACTGAAGAGATCAGGGCAACTGCACCAGTTGCACCTGAAGAAAATGAACCACAGTCCTCAACTCCTCCCACGCCAACACCAACTCCAATTCTTCCTTCTTCCTATGAAGTGAAGAAGACCAAGGCTGCAGAGCGAGCTGCAGTGAAGAAAAGGAAGGCATCTGCTGCGTCAAATTCTTTGGCTGCAAAGAAAATGAAGCCGATGACCAGCTCGCTTGAAAATCCTATTTATGCCGTTCCGATTTCCTCCATGTCATCTAAGGAAATTGTTCCTTATGGAGAAGACTACAAGATCCCAAGCGGATCTGATGAAGAAAATCATTCTGCTGCTACTTCAGAGCAGTTTGATGAAGAAATTGAAGTGGAAGCATTCCCTTCAACGCCAGTCGTTTCCTCACCTATGCCTCAGTTCACAGCTGAAGAGGCTGGTGTTGAGGAAATTGAAAAAGAGGATGAAGATGTGGACATTGGATGCACTACACCAGTGATGAACGATGACTTTTGGGAAAGTCAGCATCCCAATACTCCTCTCTTCACTCCTATTCAACAGATTCCTCAGTCCCCAGCTACAACTGTTCAAATGGGCTCTGAAGAAACTCATCCCACTTCATCTGTTCATGAAGAAATTCCAGCCACTAGTGCTGAAGAACCTGCTGCTGTTGATCCTCAAGTTGCACAAGAAGAGGAACCAGAAATTCCTCAGCCTGCAGTACCTGAGCTCGCGTTTCCTGAGGTTGTGCTGCAAATCACTGATACTCCTATGCCCAAGCCGAAGAATCCGTTCTCAAGCAAGCAAAAATTCAAGGCTGAAGACTTCTTTTCTGAGCATGTGTTCTTCACTGATTATAATCCATATGACTCTGCTCGCATAAGGAAGAGGCGTTTCTGGACTGCTACTCAAGCCAACTTCTATTCCTCAGTGCTATTTGACAAGGACAAAATCTTCGATCATGAACATATTCCTCATGTGGATATGGAATCTCTGCCGTGCTTCAAGCCAGTCCTCGGAGTTATTCACGATGCCGGACTACTGAACTTCTGCACTGATATCTGTGATTGGAATGAAGAACGCATTCTTCAATTCTACGCCACACTGCATATCACCGGAGATGCTGAAGATATCAATTCATGGGTGCTGGATTGGATGACCGAAAACACTCACTATAAGTCACCAGCAACTGAATTGCTTCGTGTCCTTCCTCTTGATCCTCCCCAGGACAGTGCACGTTGCATCTACAATGACCGTGAACTGACAGATCATTATATGCAAGTGCTCATGATGCCTTTGAAGCCTGGGCAGGCCCCACGAACCAAATTCCTCGTCAAGGAATTGCTTTATGTGCTTCGGACTGTCTATCGAATCCTGACGAAGACAATGAGTCCTATCAAAGGCCACGACTCAAATGATGAAGATGTCGTTGGCATCATGAAGAACATGCTTTTCAACATCATTCATGGTGTTCCCGTCAACTTCCATGATTTCTTCATGAGGACTCTAGCAAATGTTGCTATGTCACCTTTCGAGCTGAAGCCCTATGCGCCTTGGATTATGAGATTCATAAGGGCAAGATCTTCACTGAATTACAAGGCTGACACTCTGAACCATGGTAGCTACTTGCCTCCCATTGAAGTCCTCAAGCGACCAGTTTCATCATCTGATGATAAAGGCAAGGCAGCTGCTGTGATCGATGAAGGCACTCGTCCATTGGATGATCAATTTCGTATGGCTACATCTTACTCCGCCAATGACGATTCTGCCACACATGACACTGCCGCAAATACCTCAGCGAAGCAAAAGCCTCAAGCCACTGCACCCAGGGTGATGACTGACCGTGAGTTACTCCTCAGTCTTCATCAGAAGGTTGATCGCAATCACAAATGGGTGAAGCGTTAGTTTGCTGCAATTCTTCACAACATGACTTCAACGCATAATGCAGTGAAGAAGAACCAGTATCACCTTCATTAAACCCTCAACCGCACCTGGGCTGTTCTCACTCATGTATATTCCGCGGAAGAACTGAAGACTATGGGTCTCCAGGAAGCATTTGACTGGTCTGCACCACCTCCGAAGAAATTCAAGAGAGTCAAAGTTCCTGATCTGGTGGCCAGCTCTTATTCTTCATCGCGTGAAACCGATGAGCATGAAGATTTGGACAACACTGCGGCAGGCCCTACTTCAACAAACAACCCCGACAACGCTGGCGCTCCTCCATCAACTTGAAATTCTTCAGGGGCGTTAGTCCTCAGTTTCGATCCTTTTGGTCATTTGATGACAAAGGGGGAGAAATCGGAGTTAGTCTTCAAGCGGGTTTATATTATGGGCGTTTTGTTAAGTTACAACTCTCGTTCTTTTGACACTTTTTATTGGATCGAGTTGTAATCTTAAAACCGATGGTGCCCTGATACTTTTGGACGGTGCATGGTGCTCTGACTTTGATGCACTGTGCTCTGATACTTTTGATGTGTTATTCTGCATGCTTATTCCTCGTTAATATTATTGCATGCATGCTGAATCTCATCAGGCACCATATTTCATCATGCATTTCAAATTCTTCATATAATATATCAAATGCGTGTATGAATTACAAGATATAGGGGGAGATCTCCATGATTCAATTCTTCAAATGTGCATTGCCTCAAAAGCAAATTCCTCACTATGCACATATTCAGGGGGAGTTCTTCTATATCTTGCAATCAAATTCCTCAATGTCAGTATTTACACTTCATATATTTATCCCCGTTGAAAACTTAACCTATGTTGTCATCAATCACCAAAAAGGGGGAGATTGTAAGTGCATCTAGCACCCCTTAGTGATTTTGGTGTATTGAAGACATATAGGTTAAGTGACTGATGTGTTTGTGAGTGTACACAAGTCTATAAGTCTATGAGGAGTTTGATATTTACAGAGAAAGTCGACCCCTAAAAATGAAGTTCTTCGACTGAAGACTTTGATATTCTGAAGACTTTCTGAAGACTTTGAAAGTGAAGAAGTTGGTGTGACCTTGAAGACTTGATATTCATTTGAGGAACATGAAGCTTGAAGACTGTTTGTTTTCGTAGTTTCATTTTCTCTTTCTTGAGTCATAGGAAACATCGTACTATTAAAGGGGGTCGAGGAAATACTAAGGAAAAATTTCCATGTGATGCTCAACTCAAAATCCTACACCTACCAATCCCTTCGAGTGAAGCCATTGGAAATCTCATACAGTTCAGTCAATTTCTTCAGTGATAGAGACGCAGTTCTTCTGGTCACTGAGGACTTTGCTCTGACTGAGGAGTTAGGAATTCGCCAGTGCGAATTGCCTACACAGTGAGGAACATGATAGCCCTGAGGAATTTGAGAGTCAAATTTCCGACCGTTGCTGTGCTGCGTGCCGGCTGTCCCAAAATATCTTATCCACCTAACGGTCATATCGTTGAAGGGCATTTATGTCTTATCATGTCGGGCTGCTCCCTAGGCTATAAATAGCCGCCCCCTACAACCACTAGTTGGTTGGCTGCTCCGAGAGAAATTGACACTTGTCATTTGAGAGCAACCCATCCTCCGAGGACTTTGAGCGAAAATCATCAAGTGAGGAAAATCCAAAACCAAACCCCCACAAACCCAAAGTGATTGAGCATCACTGAAGAAATTGATCCTGCGTGGATCCGACGCTTGTTACCTTTGAAGACTGTGCTTCTTCCAGACGGTTAGGCATCAAGGTCTAGAGCATCCAAGAGGAATTGTGGATCGCCGAGTGACCAAGTCTGTGAAGGTTTGGAAGTCACCTGAAGACTTACCACGAGTGATTGGACGAGACCTGCGTGGTCTTAGTTCAAGGAGAATACGGTGAGGACTGGGTGTCCTGAGTTGCGGCTCAAAGACTGGGTGTCCGGGACTGCGTGTCCTTGAGTTTAAATACTCAGCCGCTCCAACCAGACGTACGACTGAGACAGCAGTTGGAACTGGTTTACCAAATCATTGTCTTCACCAACTAACTGGTTCTATTTCCTCAACCCTTCCATTTCCTCATTACTGTGTTGAATGTTGTTCATATCTGTGTTTGAAGACTTTCTCAAATTCCTCAGTTCAACTTCTTCAGTCTGTTTGTCTTCATCTTGTTATCCTGTGTTTACGCTTTCTGTACTCTGTGATAGTCTTCATGACTATGCTTGTATCCTGTTATGTTTACTTCTGAGTACTTATTCCGCTGCAAGTAGTTCTTCGCTAAGGAATTTCCTCACCGGCAAATTCCTCAGAGAAGATTTCATAAAAATTGCCTATTCACCCCCCTCTAGTCGATATAACGCACTTTCAGCAAGTACTTAAAGCTCAAAATGATTTGCTTGATGAATTAAATAATAAAAATGACTTTGTTGTTAGAGTGGCTAATAGAACTGGTAGAATGACTCGGGAACCTTTGTATCCTGAAGGCCACCCTAAGAGAATCGAGCAAGATTCTCAGACAAATAATTTAGAGGCACCTAGTTCTTCTAAAAAGAAGAAAAAGAAAGACGATAGGACTTTGCATGCTTCTAGTGAACCTACTGTAGACACACCTGAGAATCCCAATGATATTTCTATCTTTGATGTTGAAACTCAATCAGGTGATAAACATGAACCCAGTTATAATGTTAATGATAATGTTCATGTTGATGCTCAACCTAGCAAAAACAATGAAGTAGAGATTGAACCTGCTATTGATCTTGATAACCCACAATCAAAGAATCAACATTATGATAAGAGAGATTTTGTTGCTAGGAAGCACGGTAAAGAAAGAGAACCATGGGTTCAGAAACCCATGCCCTTTCCTCCTAAACCATCCAAGTCAAAGGATGATGAGGATTTTGAGCGCTTTGCTGAAATGATTAGACCTATTTTCTTACGTATGCGCTTAACTGATATGCTCAAAGTAAATCCTTATGCTAAATATATGAAGGATATCATTACAAATAAAAGAAAGATACTGGAAGCTGAAATTTCCACCATTCTTGCTAATTACACTTTTAAGGGTGGAATCCCAAAGAAACTTGGTGATCCGGGTGTACCAACTATACCATGCTCCATTAAGAGAAATTATGTTAGAACTGCTTTATGTTATCTTGGAGCCGGTGTTAGTGTTATGACTCTCTCTTTATATCGTAGACTTGAATTGAATAAGTTGACACCTACTGAAATATCTTTGCAAATGGCTAATAAATCAACTGCTATACCTGTCGGTATTTGTGAGGATGTGCCTGTTGTGGTTGCAAATGTCACTATCTTAACGGACTTTGTTATTCTTGATATTCCCGAGGACGATAGTATGTCTATTATCCTTGGTAGACCTTTTCTTAATACTGCAGGGGCTGTTATTGATTGCAACAAAGGCAATGCCACTTTTCATGTTAATGGTAATGAGCATACGGTACACTTTCCGAAGAAACAATCTCAAATCCATAGCATCAATTCTATTGGAAAAGTTCCAACTATTATTATTGGAGGTTTTGAATTTCCTCTCCCTACTATCAAGAAAAAGTATGATATTCTTATTGTCGGGGATTTTCATATCCCCGTTGAGGTAAATTAGTGTTATTCGAAATTTCTCCGGTTCCGTGTTACTCGGAATGAGTTTGTTAACAAGACTTGATCAACCTTATTAGTGGATTCATTTTGATGATCACGAGATGGATGAAACTAGAAGGCACAACCTTCTGTACCCACTTTTTACTTTCTGTTATTTAGAATAAATAAAGCAAAAATAGTATTATCTGTCTGTTTTCTGAATTATCCGTGCATTGAAAAATAGTCCGAAAATAAAAGTGCTCCAAACGCCCTGCAAATTTAGTATGATTTTTTCTGGAATATTTGAGGATTTTAGGCACTGAAATAACTGCAGGAGGGGCAAGCACCAGGCCACAAGACTGGAGGCCCCCCCTATAGGGCGCCCCCCTGTCTTGTGGGCCCCTGGTGGCCCCCCTCCACTTATGCCAGCACCCACACACTTCATCTTCTACCCAAAAAATCCCCATCCAGCTCAAGCACGAGTTCTAGCTCATTTGTTGTGATTTTCGATCTCCTTGCTCAAAGCTCCATTCACAAAACTGCTTTGGGATATTGTTGCTTGGTATGTGACTCCTCCATTGGTCCAATTAGTTTTTGTTCTAGTGCTTTATTCATTGCAAATTTTTGCTGCATAGGTGACCATGTTCTTGAGCTTGCATATTAAATTTTTTTTAGGTCCCAAGAAATTCCAATGCATGATATAGGATCTAGGCACTTGTAGGAGTAGTTGCTACCAATCTTGTTTAGTTTTATTCACTTTTATTTTGAAGTTAGTAAAATTTCAGAAATTTTCAAAAAATGTTACGGAGGTTTTTGAAGGGCTCTTCTAGCCAAAGCTCTAAGGAAAAACAAGCCAAAGAGAAGGAAAAAAGCCAAGTATAATCTCCCTCGCTTAGCGGAAGTACGGTCGTGTGAATGGCCGTGTGAGGATTTCTTGAAAGAAGCGGGAATTCATGAAGATTTTTATGCTTTGATCGAGACTGCAGGCCTCACCGGTTTCATCAACGACCGGATCGATCAGTATCTCTTACTCACCAATACTTTCGTGCAAAACTTTTATTATTATCCTAAAAAGTCACCGCCTGCAGTATCAGTTCATTTATATGATAAATTTAAAGAAATGTCTTTGCGTAATTTTTGCGCGGTATGTAGGATACCTTATGCGCGAGAATTAGAGGAACTCCATCATGAAGATGTGGATGGCTTTGTTAAAACTATAGCTGTAGAGGAGCCAAAGAAGGGCTCCGAGGCAAAAGTCTCTAGCATACACTTTCCTGTTTTACGCTACTTTGCCATATTTGCTAGTAGATGCTTGATTGGTCGTGGAAATAGTGGAAACTTGAGCGTTCCTGATATTATCATTCTTCAACATGCCTTGCTTGGAGACAACACTTTTAGTATGGGTGTTGTCGGTGTCAAAACCGGCGGATCTCGGGTAGGGGGTCCCGGACTGTGCGTCTAGGCGGATGGTAACAGGAGACAAGGGACACGATGTTTTTACCCAGGTTCGGGCCCTCTCGATGGAGGTAAAACCCTACTCCTGCTTGATTGATATTGATGATATGGGTAGTACAAGAGTGGATCTACCACGAGATCAAGGAGGCTAAACCCTAGAAGCTAGCCTATGGTATGATTGTTGTAATGGTTGTTCGCCCTACGGACTAAAACCCTCCGGTTTATATAGACACCGGAGAGGGCTAGGGTTACACAGAGTTGGTTACAATGGTAGGAGATCTACGTATCCGTATCGCCAAGCTTGCCTTCCACGCCAAGGAAAGTCCCATCCGGACACGGGACGAAGTCTTCAATCTTGTATCTTCATAGTCTTGGAGTCCGGCCGACGATGATAGTACGGCTATCCGGACACCCCCTAGTCCAGGACTCCCTCAGTAGCCCCTGAACCAGGCTTCAATGACGATGAGTCCGGCGCGCATATTGTTCGGCATTGCAAGGCGGGTTCCTCCTCCGAATAATTCATAGAAGATTGTGAACACCAGGATAGTGTCCGGCTCTGCAAAATAAATTCCACATTCCACCGTAGAGAGAATAATATGTACACAAGTTCAATCTGCTGACGTATTTTGTGGCATGACGTCACGCCACTACCGAGCCTTTACTTGAATTGTTTTTTATTATACCACCTCAGCGCGTTTAGCGAAGCGGTTTCCTTGGCACGTCTTGTCGAAGCAGAGATCGTGTTCCCCTTATTCCGGGATTCTCATCAATACGGACGTGAGTAACCCAACCGCGCCCGTCGCCACGCCCCCTCTATCGAAGGCGTGTCCCGAACGGTCACGGAGACGGCTCTTGGTATTCTCCCTCTTTATAATAGGACCAAGGCTCGTTTCTTTTCTTCAATCCTCCATCGAATCTTCTCCTTGCTCCAAGTTCCAACACCCAGAGCCCCAGATTCGAGCGCTTCGGACCTTCAACAATGTCCGGCTCCGACCGTCAGGGACGGTGGATGCCACGGAGGAGGACATGCTAAAGCTGCAAGAGGCCAAGTACCTGTCTTACCAGATTTCGCATAGGTTGCCTGCCGAAGGGCAGGCCATCCCCACCCCTGAGCCCGGTGAGTACGTCGTCTTTGTATCCCACCTCCGTCGGGGTTTAGGCTTCCCGATGGATCCTTTTGTGAGAGGGCTCATGTTCTACTATGGGTTGGAATTCCAAGACTTGGCTCTGGAGTCCATCCTCCATATTTCCGCATTTATTGTCGTCTGCGAAGCCTTCCTCCGTGTCACCCCCCACTTCGGCCTGTGGCTGAATACCTTCAATGTGGAGCCGAAGATGATCGAGGGGTGTCAAGCAGAGTGCGGCGGGGTGGCCGTAAGCAGGAGGGTCGATGCCCCGTGGCCCGAGGGCCCCTTCCAAGAGGAGCTCGGCTTGTGGCAGCGGGAGTGGATCTATATCACCGCTTCGAAGGGCAGCAGGCAGAAGCCGCCACCCTTATTCCGCTCGGGACCTCCACGATGGTTGATGTCGTGGGTCAACCAAGGGCTCAACTGGGGGCCGCCAAAGGACGTGCCCCTACTGCAGGGCCGGATTCGAGACCTCCAAGCGAGGGAGATCGATCTGGTCATGGTAATGCAGGTCATGCTGATTAGGCGTCTCCTGCCCTGCAAACGCCGCCCTCTCCGGCTGTGGGAGTTTAATCCAGAGGGACCACAGATTCTTCAACACTTCATGGGTATGACACCCGTGGAGATGTACAAATTATTCTTCGGATCACGAGAGGCGTGTCCGGAATTGACCGAGGATGCCGGCCTAAGCTGCAATCGCCCGGACACACAAGTATGTAGCTCCGAGTCTGGACATACCGTTTGTTTGCCTTTCTATGATTCGCCTTTTAACCCGTTGCCCTTTAACAGGAGTGGATAGCGCAAGCAAAGCTGATACGGTGTCCGGCCCCCTCCCAGAGACCACGCCGGATCCCGTGCTGGTCAGAATGCTGGAGGTTGCGCCTTCAGAAGAAGGCGAAGGGGAAAATAGGGGAGCTACCGCCTCGCCCAAGGAGGCTCTTGGAGAAGGGGGGATCAAGAATCCCTCCCTCCAGGGGGGGAAGAGGACCGCCTCCGAAGACCCAGAGGCCAAAGCCCCTAAGAGGGGGAAGAAATCTTCACCAGAGGGTCATGCGTCTGGGGAGGTCCCGGCCGCACAGTCTGCACTAAAGAATCAGCCCTCTAGCGAGCCATGAATAGAAAGAAGGGAGTTCGGTGATAAGAGAGATCCCTGTTTGTGCTTCTGAGGATAACCGAAGTTTTTACCTTGTAGTTCGGATCTGCGACCTTCTCAAATGAGCTCGTCTTCGGGGGACCTTCATCCGGAGATGGTGGAGAGCGAGACGCCTCCGTCTGCTGCGCCGTCGGATAGGGCGGACGAGCTTGAAGTGTCATCACGGAGGGTATCCCCGAGCCCGGCAAAGCCGAAGAGTTCGGCGCCGAATAGAGTTCGGCCGGGTGAGCTGAAGGATCTACTTGAGAGGGCGTCCATCTCAGAATATCACCATGCATTGATGAGTATGGTGATTCAAAGGATTTCGTCCGCCGAAAGCGGATTGCATAATGCCGTCAGGAGTTTGCTGGCGGGGTTTGAAGTACGTAAAAATGACACACCTTTTGACAGTTTTACACATAAAGTGCGCCCTGTATTGATAGTAGCCCCTGAGACTCGGTAGGTTGTCGAAAGTGACAGCGTGCCGAGGATCAAAATCGCAGGTTTTCAATTTTAGCCATTCCTATGCAGGTGGCGGATCGTCCGGGGGCCAGCCGGACTGATGGAGTTGCTGAACTAAAGCGGCAACTCGACGTTGCGGATGCGGACATCGCGCTAGTCCACAGGCGACTTGACGAATCGCAAGGTAAGTTTTTTCTCCGCAGTCACCTGGTAAGGGAGCCGAAGCCCACCTCTTATAACATTTGTGCTTGACGCAGATGGTGCTGCTGCTGTGGAGAGCCTTCGGGCCGAACTTGCTCAAGCCAGAAGGAGTAATGTGGCGGCCTCGAGGGCGACCGAGGAGTTAGAAGCCGAAAGGGCTGTGCACTGCCGAAGCAGGGAAGAGATGGCCGAAATGGCCGTGAAGTTAAAGGATGCTACCGACCGTAGTGAGGCTCTTGAAAAGGAGCGCCTAGCGGAGCGAGAAGACCTAGGGAAGGCCACCGCCGAAGCCAAGGACGCCCGTTCTGCAATGCGGGCTATAAAGGAGGAGCTGCGCCAAGCCGGAGACATTGTGGCTGGCAAGCCCTTTCTGCTGCGCCGAAGGTTTATGGATCCAAAGTATGCTCAACTTGGCCAGCTGCGGGGTCCGGAGGATCCTTATATGGACTTAGTGGCAAGTGCGGCGGATGCCGTTGTGCACTTCCGGAGCCAGAAGGATCACAAGACGGAAGAGCTGTTTTGGTCTCAATTCCATAGTCCGGAGCGTTCACTTCCGCTGACCGACCGGTTGGCCGAGTGGGCTGAGCTGAATAGGTTGTCCGGGCTTGCCATGATGGATATCGTGACTCATGTCTGGCCGGATAGGCCCAAGCCGAAGAGCTATTTTGGCTTATTGCAGAAATTTCTTGGGGCGGTGCCGCATATCAAGGCGATGAAGCGGTCGGCCTACATAGAGGGTGCACGGATGGCACTCGCCCGTGTGAAGACACATTGGACAGAGATGGATGCCACCGCTGTTGCGACCCAGGGTTCGGACGAGAGTCGGTTACCCGCCGAGCACTATTTTGGGGAAGTTCTGCGTGGTGCTCGTGTAATAGAGTCGCAGTGCTCAAAAAATGTCACGTTCAAGTGAACGTTTTATTTTGTAAAACAATGTTTATGATGTAGGCGCTTTTTTAAACTTGTGCTTTCAAGTGTTGAAATATCTCCTATGTGGCCGTTTATGTATACGTGTGTATAACCTGAAAGATTGCAGTCGTCGGCTTCAGCCCCCACGCACAAGGTGCGGGGGTGTTCGCAAAAATAGCGTATTTTCACACTTAATCCGACGTCTCGGTCCTGTGAAGGAGGTGGTAGCGTAGCTAACGAGGCAACTGGACTATAATGCTTTATCACTTTCACTTAGCCATGGGAGTGGGGCTATGATATAGCCCCTTGGGGCACCGCGCTCTCTGAATTCGGGGGCGCGTGTGTGCCTGACCGGGAAACGGTCCTTCGTCAAAGCGGAGGAATTCTAAACATTTTGTTGGTCGATCGAGTGGTTGACCAGTCTCTCGCTGTATCATGACAGTCAGTTTTCGGCTTTCTCTACTAAGGTGCTCGCCCAGCCGAACCGGGGACAAATCGCAGTAGTTCTCCTGGTGCCGCGTTAGCCGATGATACGGAATGTAAGGCAGCAAAACACAGGAGCCGGGCAAACCCAACATTTGACCAAAGACATGATTCGGAGCTGATGCATATAAGGCCTAACTCGAGACGCCGAACACTCCCTAAGGTGTTCGGTCTTTATAATAACGGGTAGAACAATGCCCTAAGCTCCTAGTGTCCAGGTACGGGCGAATTTTTCTGACGCGGCCGATGCCAAAACGTCAGTCTCCTCTCTAGTTATCATGAGAAACCAGGGGATTATAGCAACAAGAGACAGTAAAAAGGTTTACACGGGGTCTTAATCTGAAAAGAATCCTTGCGACGGGTCCCTACTGCACGTCTGCGCCTGTGTCTCCGTTGTGCCGTATCCTGGACGGGTGTGCACGTTATTCATCTGTAAAAAGAGAGGAACTTAGTTTGAAAAGAAATCATGCAAAAAGTGAATAAACAATTGAAATATTAATAAATTGATAAAGCTGAGCCTATATTAGCTCATTATTGCTTATATGCACAGCCCCTTGTGAAGGGGTGTGCGGCTAGGGAGCCCCTAGCTTATTTATTCCGGACTCGTCCAGCCGTGTCCGGGGTCTTTGAATGACCCTTTTAATGAAATGATGCCACGTGGACCGGGAATTTTAAGTGTAAGGGACGCGTAATGTGGTATTGCGTTAAAGCGGACAAAAGCTTCACGTCCCAATAGTGCTTGATAGCTACTTTCAAATGGGGCGACATGAAAGATTAGCTTTTCACGTCGGAAGTTTTCAGGTGGCCCGAACACAACTTCTAGTAATAAGGAGCATGTGCACTTGGCGTAAGGGCCTGGCATCACTCCTTTAAAGGAAGTGCGGCTATGTCGAATTGTAGTAAGGTCTATCCCCAACTTGCGGATTGTGTTCGGATATAGCAGGTTTAAATCACTGCCACCGTCCATCAGGACTTGTGTAAATTGTAGTCCGTCGATTATAGGATCCAATATCAGAGTAGTCCATCCTGCGTTTCGAATACTTCTGGAATAATCCAGGTGGTCAAAAGTGATTGGTTTTGACATCCAATCTCGAGGTTCCGCTGGGGTGGACCGTGCGACACCTATCTTAGCAGGTGCCGCATTGTTTTTCCGTACTATCACATGAAGTGAGTTTACTGCTTTGACTTCTTGTGGGAAAGTCTTTTGTTTTCCGGTGCTCTGCTGGTGGGGTTCGTCATCGTCCTCGCTTGGCGTGTCGAGCCCCTTGTGTTCGGCATTGAGTCTGCCGGACTGTTTAAAAACCCAACAATCTCGGTGGGTGTGGTTTGCAGGCCTTCCGGGGGTGTGTCCGGCGTGAAGTCGTCTGGACTGTTGGTTTTGCCGGGTATGGATTGATTATCCGATTCGTCCCTGTTCGGACGGTTTCTTGGTTGCATGTTCATCGTCCACTGGTTTGCCCTGCTCTATTGCTGGGTTACTAGGAATGTTGTTTTTGTCGAGGCGGGACTTAGGGCGGCATCTGCGTCGCCGTTTTGGTTGTTTGTCGGCGGGATTATCCTTTGCCGCGCCCCGTTGTTCCTCGTCATCGCTTCCTTTTGGGGTGTCCACCATATATACGTCATGTGTTGGGGTGGCCTTCCAGTGCTCAGTGAGCGCTGGTTCTTGATCGTCTCCGGCATCGTCGTCCATACCGTTAATGTTTTCGGAGTCGTAGTCTAGCATGTCGGTTAGATCGTCAACAGTGGCTACAAAGTGGGCGGTGGGTGGGCTTTGAATTTCTTCGTCGTCCGCATCCCAACCATCCTGGCCGTAGTCCGGCCAGGGCTCTCCGGATAGCGAGAGATGCTTTAGCGAATTTAGAATGTCGCCAAAGGGTGAGTGCTGGAAGATGTCCGCCGCGGTGAACTCCATGATCGGCGCCCAATCGGATTCGATTGGCAAGGGCGCAGGAGGTTCGGAGTCCGGCAGGGAGTCCGGCGCCTCGGTGTCACGAGCTTTATGAGGGACGAGGTCGGTGTTCGGCTCCATCGCCGTGGAAGTTGCAGCTCCCGAGGCGGTGTCCAGCCACCCATCCTCGATCTGCGCGATCGGCTTCGGACTATGGGTCGGAGCGGATTCGTGTGCGGCCTCCAAGGTATTGTCCGGCGGCAGAGCTAGATCATGCCCATCGTGACAGTGCGGCACGCTCGGCTGCAGCTCGGATCCATCGAAGGTCAAGTCCCCACGGATGTCGGCCGTGAAGTTTAGGCTTCCAACCTGACCCGACGGCCAGGGCGTAGCTTTCGATCTGCTCCAGATGGCCAAGTGAATTGGCCCGCAGTACGAAGCCGCCGAATACGAAGATCTGTCCGGGGAGAAAAGTCTCACCCTGGACGGCGTTGTTGTTGATCGAATAAGCCATCAAGCCTATCGGTGACAACACAGAGGAACTCTCAATGAAAGCACCAATGTCGGTGTCAAAACCGGCGGATCTCGGGTAGGGGGTCCCGGACTGTGTGTCTAGGCGAATGGTAACAGGAGACAAGGGACACGATGTTTTTACCCAGGTTCGGGCCGTCTCGGTGGAGGTAAAACCCTACTCCTGCTTGATTGATATTGATGATATGGGTAGTACAAGAGTGGATCTACCACGAGATCAAGGAGGCTAAACCCTATAAGCTAGCCTATGGTATGATTGTTGTAATGGTTGTTCGCCCTACGGACTAAAACCCTCCGGTTTATATAGACACCGGAGAGGGCTAGGGTTACACAGAGTCGGTTACAATGGTAGGAGATCTACATATCCGTATCGCCAAGCTTGCCTTCCACGCCAAGGAAAGTCCCATCCGGACACAGGACGAAGTCTTCAATCTCGTATCTTCATAGTCTTGGAGTCTGGCCGACGATGATAGTCCGGCTATCCGGACACCCCCTAGTCCAGGACTCCCTCAGGTGTCATCGTTGCTAAGCGGCTAGCCCTGAATCGTACAAAAGGCCCCATATTTGGAGGTATCTATGGTGCACGTCTTGCTAAATATTTTTAGATACCCATTAGGCACCATGAGAAGGAGGAGATAAAATTGCCTTCTCACATTTTAGATTACAAGAGCATGGTAGCACACAAATTTATTGTTGACAACGAAGATAAGATGCTCTTGTAGAAACTTAGATTTAATAAGAAGCACATTGAGATTATTATTTTGTCTGCGCCTCTATTGTTTTATTTGCTTGCAGAAAATTTTCTTGTCACACCGGAAGCGGTGAACAATCATCGAGCTCAAGCTTTTACTCCAGAACCTGAACCTGAGCCGGAACCTGAACTGGACCCTTACCGTGCATCATCTATCCAGTGGGATCCGGAAATGACCATCTAGTGGTATCCTGATTACACCTCCCAGCACAGCGGGGAGAGTAGCGGCGTCCTTGGTACTAGGCCAACTTAGGCCAAAAGCCTAAGCTTGGGGGAGTACATATTTTTCACCGACTTTACATTCATGTTCACACACTAGTCGTCGGTGCTCATACTCTTTCATTGTATTATCCATGCTAGTTTAAATTTCTTTTTCTAGTTTTCTTCTTGTGTGTTTCGATAAACCTTAAGCAAAACCAAAAAATTTAGTTAGTTTAATTTCCATGCTTGTAGTAGAATTAAAATGAAAACCCAAAAAGATTTCTTCTTCTTCTTCTTCTTCTTCTTACTTGTTGGGAGCTCTCCCGTGTAAATAGTTTTATTTTCTTTTCTTTCTTTTGGGGGTCAAGAAGACTATATTGAAAATGCTTAGTGGCTCTCATATGCATGATTGTTTATTTAACTTAGAGCCCATATTACCCTGTCTTCTCTCTTGAGTTGAATGCTTGCAGATTCCAGCTTAGTCCAATGCACGTGCACTCTTATTATTATACACATCGTTCGGTCGTGCAAGTGAAAGGCAATAATGACGATATATGATGGACTTATTGGGATGAGAAAATTTGGTATGAACTCGACCTCTCTTGTTTTTGTAAATATGATGAGTCATCTTTTCTGAGTCAGCTTATTATGAAGTAAACATATTTGCAATGACATTTAGAGATTATAGTTGCTTGTGTCATGCTTGATTAGCTATGAGTTATAATGGTTTACCTTGCGTGCCAACATGCTATTAGAATGATTATGATGTGATATGATGGGATGGTATCCTCCTTTGAATGAATTGAGTGACTCGACTTGGCACATGTTCACGCATGTAGTTGAATCAAATCAACATAGCTTTCATGATATTCATGTTCATGGTGGATTATATCCTACTCATGCTTGTATTCGGTGTGAATTAATTTTAATGCATGTTTATGACTGTTGTCGCTCTCTCAGTTGGTCACTTCCCAGTCTTTTGCTAGCCTTCACCTGTACTAAGCGGGAATACTGCTTGTGCATCCAAACTCCTTAAACCCCAAAGTTGTTCCATATGAGTCCACTATACCTTCTGATATGCGGTATTTACCTGCCGTTCCAAGTAAATTTGTATGTGCCAAACTCCAAACCTTCAAATGAAATTCGATTTTGTATGCTCGAGCAGCTCATGTTACAACTAGGGCTGCCTATATCTTCCATGCTAGGTGGGTTATTCTCCAGAGGAGTGGACTCCGCTCCTCATTCACGAGAAAGGGCCTGTAATCGGGATGCCGAGTCCCATGATCCAAAAAGATCAAAGCAAATCAAAATAATTAAACAAAACTCCCCCAGGGCTGTTGTTAGTTGGAGGCACTCGTTGTTTCGAGCAAGCCATGGATTGATGCCTGTTGGTGGTTGGGGGAGTATAAACCTTTACCATTCTGTTTGGGAACTGCCTATAATGCATGTAGTATGGCAGATACAGCCATCTCATAGGTGTTGCATTGACAGCGAAAGTATACCGCTCAAAATGTTATTCAATCTCTATTTTAAAATCGAGCTCTGGCACCTCTACAAATCCCTGCTTCCCTCTGCGAAGGGCCTATCTATTTACTTTTATGTTGAGTCATCACCCTTCTTATTAAAAAGCACCCGCTGGAAAGCACACTGTCATTTGCATTCATTTCTATTGGTTTATATTGGGTATGACTTGAATGGATCCCTTTTACCATGAATTACAATGTTTAGTCAGTCCTTGATCTTTAAAGGTGCTCTGCATTTATGTTTTGCGGTCTCAGAAAGGGCTAGAGAGATACCATTTTGTTATATAATGTTATGATTATTTTGAGAAAGTGTTGTCATCCGAGTTTTATTATTATGGCTCACTAGCTGATTATGCTATTGATATGAGTAATTGTGAGACCTAAGTGTTATTGTGAGTATGGTTAGTTCTTAATATTTGCTTAAACTTGAATGATGGCTTTTCATGTTACAGCAACAAGAGCAAACAGAGTTTGTAAAAGGTTTTCTTTATCACTTTTAGTTTATCAACTGAATTGCTTGAGGACAAGCAAAGGTTTAAGCTTGGGGGAGTTGGTACGTCTCCAACGTATCTACTTTTCCAAACACTTTTGCCCTTGTTTTGGACTCTAACTTGCATGATTTGAATGAAACTAACCCGGACTGACGATGTTTTCAGCAGAACTGCCATGATGTTGTTTTATGTGTAGAAAAGAAAAGTTCTCGGAATGTCCTGAAAATCCACGGAGGCACTTTTTGGAATTAATAAGAATTTCTGGGCAAAAGGAATACACCAGGGGGCCCAGGGCCTGTCCACGAGACAGGGGGCGCCCCCCTGTAGGGCGCGCCCCCTATCTCGTGGGCCCCCTGGACCTCCACCGACCTCAACTCCAACTCCATATATTCACGTTCGGGGAGAAAAAAATCAAAGAGAAAGTTTCATCGCGTTTTACGACAAGGAGCCGCTGCCAAGCCCTAATCTCTCTCGGGAGGGCTGATCTGGAGTCCGTTCGGGGCTCCAGAGAGGGGGATTCGTCGCTGTCGTCATCATCAACCATCCTCCATCACCAATTTCATGATGCTCACCGCCGTCCGTGAGTAATTCCATCGTAGGCTTGCTGGACGGTGATGGGTTGGATGAGATTTACCATGTAATCAAGTTAGTTTTGTTAGGGTTTGATCCCTAGTATCCACTATGTTCTGAGATTCATGTTGCTATGACTTTGCTATGCTTAATGCTTATCACTAGGGCCCGAGTGTCATGATTTCAGATCTGAACCTATTATGTTTTCATGAATATATGTGTGTTCTTGATCCTATCTTGCAAGTCTATAATCACCAATTATGTGTTATGATCCGACAACCCCGAAGTGACAATAATCGGGATACTTCTTGGTGATGACCGTAGTTTGAGGAGTTCATGTATTCACTGTGTGCTAATGCTTTGTTTCGGTTCTCTATTAAAAGGAGGCCTTAATATCCCTTAGTTTCCACTAGGACCCTGCTGCCACGGGAGGGTAGGACAAAAGATGTCATGCAAGTTCTTTTCGATAAGCACGTATGACTATTTACGGAATACATGCCTACATTACATTGATGAATTGGAGCTTGTTCTGTGTCACCCTATGTTGTAGCTATTACATGAGGAATCGCATCCGGCATAATTATCGATCACTGATCCATTGCCTACGAGCTTTTCATATATTGTTCTTCGCTCATTTACTTTTCCGTTGCTACTGTTACAACTACTAAAAAACCCCAAAACAATTATCTTTACTTTTGCTACTGTTACCTTTATTATCATACCACTTTTGCTACTAAATACTTTGCTGCAGATACTAAGTTATCCAGGTGTGGTTGAATTGACAACTCAACTGCTAATACTCAAGAATATTCTTTGGCTCCCCTTGTGTCAAATCAATAAATTTGGGTTGAATACTTTACCCTCGAAGGCTGTTGCGATCCCCTACACTTGTGGGTTATCACATTCCACATCAAAAATTCTATTTTTATCATTTACCTACTCGAGGACGAGCAGGAATTAAGCTTGGGGATGCTGATACGTCTCCAACATATCTATAATTTTTTATGTATTCATGACATGTTTATAATATTTTTACATGCTTTTGGTATGATTTGGTTAGAACTAACCTGGACTAACGCTGTTTTCAGCAGAACTACCGTGGTGTTGTTTTTGTGCAGAAATAAAAGTTATCGGAATGCGTTGAAAATCAACGGAGATTTTTTCCGGAAAATATAAAAAATACTGGAACAAAAAGTTATCAGAGAGGAGTCCCGTGGGGCCCACGAGGGTGGGGGGGCGCCCCTGTGCCTCGTCGACTCCTCGTGGGTCCCCCTAACTTATTCTCGACGCCAAACTCTCCTATAAATACCCAAACTTCCAGAAAGAAACCTAGATCGGGAGTTCACTGCCGCAAGCCTCTGTAGCCACCAAAAACTTTCGGGAGCACATTCCGGCACCCTGCCGGAGGGGGAATCCATCACCGGTGGCCATCTTCATCATCCCGGCGCTCTCCATGACAAGGACGGAGTAGTTCACCCTCGGGGCTGAGGGTATGTACCGGTAGCTATGTGTTTGATCTCTCTCTCTCTCTATCTCTCTCTCTCCATCTCTCTCTCTCTCTCTCCTGTTCTTGATTTGGCACGATCTTGATGTACCGCGAGCTTTGCTATTATAGTTGGATCTTATGATGCTTCCCCCCCTCTACTCTCTTGTAATGGATTTGAGAACACTTGATGTATGTCTTTGATGTGCTTATCTGTGGTGACAATGGGATATCACGTGATCTACATGATGTATGTTTTGGTGATCAACTTGTGGGTTCAGTGACCTTGTGAACTTATGCATAGGGGTTGACACATGTTTCCGTCTTGACTCTTTGGTAGAAACTTTGGGGCACTCTTTGAAGTTCTTTGTGTTGGTTTGAATAGATGAATCTGAGATTGTGTGATGCATATCGTATAATCATACCCATGGATACTTGAGGTGACATTGGAGTATCTAGATGACATTAGGGTTTTGGTTGATTTGTGTCTTAAGGTGTTATTTTACTATGAACTCTAGGGCTGTTTGTGACACTTATAGGAATAGCCCAATGGATTGATCGGAAAGAATAACTTTGAGGTGGTTTCGTACCCTACCATAATCTCTTTGTTTGTTCTCTGCTATTAGTTACTTTGGAGTGACTCTTTGTTTCACGTTGAGGGATAGTTATATGATCCAATTATGTTATTATTGTTGAGAGAACTTGCACTAGTGAAAGTATGAACCCTAGGCCTTGTTTCAAAGCATTGTAATACCGTTTCCGCTCACTTTTACCACTCGTTACCTTGTTGTTTTACATTTTCAGATTACAACAACTTATATCTACCATCCATATTGCACTTGTATCACCATCTCTTCACCGAACTAGTGCACCTATACAATTTACCATTGTATTGGGTGTGTTGGGGACACAAGAGACTCTCTGTTATTTGGTTGCAGGGTTGTTTGAGAGAGACCGTCTTCATCCTACACCTCCCACAGCTTGATAAACCTTAGGTCATCCACTTGAGGGAAATTTGCTACTGTCCTACAAACCTCTGCACTTGGAGGCCCAACAATGTCTACAAGAAGAAGGTTGTGTAGTAGACATCAGTCACATCATCGGAAATACACATCCATCAACCAACAGGATCCCAACACCAATAACCCTTATGCTCATCGCCATATCATGGAAAGTCACACTCAACAGATCGAGTGGTCAGTTTTGTGTGTTCATGTTGAGGAAGAAGAACATAGCAAACACAATCAAACAAACGAAGCACCGAATAATCAGAAGAACGGTCGAAAACACGATTGAAAGGAATACAACTCTGCAGAGCAGCAGATGGCTGGATATTGATGAGATAGGTGGAAGTGGATATAGCCCTAGCCCAAAAGTGAGGTGGAAAAGAGGCAGCGATCATCATCGCACGCGCCGTCTTAAGAAGGTGATGGTGCTTGCGTTCAGCAACACCATTTTCAGCATGAGCACCAGGACAAGAGAACTGGGAAAGAGTACCATGTTTGGCTAGAAATCATTGCAATGCATGAGAGATACACTCACTAGTAGAATATCCGCGAAAAACACGAATATGAGTGGAGAACCAGATATGAACCATGGCAGCAATTTTTTTGTATATAGATAAGACCTCACTGCAGACATGAAACAGATCCAAGTGTAGTGAGTAAAATCGTCTATAAAGGGAATATAGTAGTGATGACCCCCTTTCGAAACGAAGGATGCCGGACCCCAAACATCTGAGTGAACAATTTCAAAAGGACGCTCGGACACTGACTCACTGTGAGGATAGGGTAGTTGAATCTGCTTACCAAGACTACAACCCAGACAATTCAATGAAGCGTTACCGAAGACATGGCCCAGAACACTACGATGAACTAAAGATAAGAGACGAGAACCACATAAATGGCTAAGAAGATGATGGCATTGCTGAAAAGACCTAGCAGATGCAGCAACAGGGACCGCGAGATTGGCGGTGGTGGCATCACAAGGAAGACGGAGCCAGTCGGGCTCCCAAAGACCATCATGACGTCAAGGCCAGCACCAAGGAAGGTGCCCGTGCGATGAAACAGAACATGAATCAATATCGAGATTGACCCTACAACTAGAGTCAACAGTAAAAATACGAACTGGAGACTCAACAAGTCGAATAGAGGTCAAAGAGGAAGAATCATAAGTCATCTGAAAATATGCTCCAGTATCGAGAATCCATGAGGATATATCTGAATGAGTAGAAGGTGGATTTGTCATGTCCGTGTGTATTTGCAACATGTGTGCATATATATGTGTGTGAGATAGACAGACCACCAACGCAGTGTGCGTTTATGGTGAGCTTGAAGAGAGCTGCAAGAGTAGTGCCGGCTTAAGCAACACGCTAGTGAGCCGGCCCAGTAGTTTTCACTCCTTTGTTTCTTTTGTTAGTATGTTATGTTTTTTTTGTTTTTCTTCTTGTCTTATTTTTTGGCATATTCCAAATACATATATTCTAAAAACTAAATTTACCGACCATTTCACAAGCATTCATTATGCATTTTAAAACTATATTCATGCACTATAAACAAATGTTTGCGCGACATTACAAAAATGCATAAATAAGGTAAAACAAATGTTTGCGCAACTTTACAAAAAATGTTGATAGCATTATAAAAAATTGTTCGTGACAAAAAAATTACACGATGTTTAAACAACTTTGAGGGTTTTAATAAAAATGTTTATACAATGAAAAGAATATTCACATTTTTTTAGAAAAATGTTTCTTAAGATTCAAAAAAAATCTCCACCCTTTTAAAATATGTTCATGACATTTATGAAAAATAATAATACAATGTACAAAAATAATTTTGTAACTTTAACATAATATTTTGTATAATTCAAGAAGATGTTCAATGTATATTCAAAAAATGTTTAAAATGTATTTCAAGATATATATGCAAATCATTTATTTGAAAAATGTTCAAAGTATATCAAAAACAATGTTCAACATGTATTCGTAAAATGTTCAATGTATATTGGAAAAAAAATCAACAAGTATTTGAAAAATGTTCAATGTATATCAAAAAATGTTCCTTATATGTACGAAAAATTTACAACCTGTATTGAAAAAGTAGTCGTGTATTTGAAAAAGAAAAACAAAAAAGATAAAAAGGAGAACCGATAAAGAAACACATAAAAAACCACATAGAAAGACTTATAAAAGAACAATGGAGAAGAAAAAAGGAGAGGAAAGACTCCAAAAAAGAAAGAAATAAAAGACAACCAGAAAAAAGAAAGCTGAATCAGAGCACACCTAACTGAAGAAAACCCAGCGCGCAAAAAAGGAACAAATGCTACCTGCT
>NC_057810.1:98581703-98583154 GCF_018294505.1 Triticum aestivum
TGGCGGCCGCCCCGGCTATTGAAACCAAGGGGCCCCAACATGGGTACTTAATCTATATCTATGTTGGCTCTTGCCTTTTGTGGGACACTGTAAGTTCTATGAAATTTGTGTGTGATTTTGTTGTCATTATTCTATTTAAGTTTTATTTCTTTATTTTCTTTTGTAGGTAGTACCAATGCCCTTAATTCCTTCTACCTCAGAATAACATCTCTTTTTCTTTTGTTTTCGTTTTAGTTTTACTATAGTGTCTTTGTTTGACAAGGAGAAGTGGTTGGCATGACAAAAGCATTGTTTTTGTTTTACTGGACGTGCTAGTGTTTCTAGCTACTATTGTTCTGTCGTTGCCTATGGTATTTTGGTTGTTAGAATTTTCTCCTATATCTTTGCATGCAACAATGGTTTGATGTTGCAATCGTGTCACACTACTTAATTTTGTATTAGAAACTTAACATGAGATCCATTTTTGTAATTGATCAACTTAATTATATTTATTCTTTCAGGGTAATATCAACACCTTTAATTCATTCAAGCTTTGAACAATATTTATTTTATTTTTGTTAGTTCTTATTGAAGTTGCACTAGTTTACACTTGCTCTCGTATAGTACGGGAAGAGTGCAAGATTTGATGTAATCTATGTGCAAGCTTTCAATATGTTCTATCTCCTGCGTAAAAGAAAATAGTTGGATAATGTAGGATCTAAGTAATCGATATGAGGGGGAGAATGGAAGATCTAAAAATTTATTTGAAAATAGAAAGTTCTTCTGAGAAAACAGGGAGAAAAGGATGCAACAAGAGAAATTTTGAAGAATTTAATACTTTATAGAAATAAACCTAGCGAGAGACATGCATGGTAAAAAAACTAAGTTAAACAATAGGAGCAAGCTAGAGAGAAGGAAAACTATTCAAATAAGCAAGTTAAATAAACTAGTAGCCATTGTTCTTCAAAGCTAAAAACCGAGTACATGAACTTAACAAAATTACACAATAGAAGGAAAATTACTCGAGAAGTCTTCACAAAGAGATGGAAGAATTCTTTAGAAGATGCAAATTACTGAAGCTAAAGGTGCAGAGAATTGTAACATAGATACTTGGTGAACAGAAAGGAATTTGTTTACCCAAGTTCGAACTACTGGCACAATCCTACGTCATGGTTGCAGACGCTGAACCAGTGCCCTAAAGACACACAAGCCTTCATATTATTCTCCTTGAGCCAAGTTCCTCAAAACTCGCATAATCCCTCGGGTAGATCTTGTGGTGATATCCAGACCGGTACAAACTTGATCCTCGGCTTGTCTACACTTCAGATGCTCTGAAGAATGTCTAACCATCTAGAGGATACACAGTCGTCGAGACAAACAAGTCCAATCTAGGATTGTTCAGATTCTAGATTCTTCCACTTAAGTGCTTTTCCTCACTTAGAATTGGTTCTAAATTTGAGCGAGGGGGGATG
>NC_057810.1:98583164-98587474 GCF_018294505.1 Triticum aestivum
TACTTATAGCTGCGACCCATGACAGGGTGCCAGTATGACCGTTGGATTAGGTGCGCCCGCTAACGTGTTGTTGCAAGATGTCACAATGGTCGGAATCCAAATAATCAAATTTCTTGGATTCTAGAGAACCTAGGACAACCTCATGGCAGGTTTCCTAACTCCTCGGCGAAGAATTAGAATTCAAGTGTTCCGAAGAATCAACTTGAGCCGACTGCTAGAAATCTGGCCTGGAAGGAGATTTCCATGTGTTCACTCGCAATTTTAGATGAGTTTGATTGAGCACACGCATTCTTCAAAAGGCAACAAAAAAAATTCAATGTTATCATAAAAATTTTAGGGGCCATAACCCACAGGTCAAGACAAAATCCTCACGTGGGTTTTCCATGTGTATACTCGCAAACTCAGTAGTCTTGTAACCATTTTGTCATTAATCTTCCAAAACCCACGAGGGGACACAAGATGCATTCATAGACAAGCTTGGGCAACTGCATATCCACCCCAATGTCATTGGCCAACGTGCCTTGCATTCTTGCCTTTTGGGCATGTGTCGTTCCGCAGTTTGGTCGAGTAGTAATCGGTAAAAAGAGAATATGGCTAGGCATTCTTTCTCGTTAGATCAGGGTTGTCATATTTGGCTGGGTCCAGCGGCATGATGCCAACATTATTCCTGTATATATTATTGGTTACTCTTCCCTCGGTTTGAAATTACTTGTCTCGCAAATAGATGTATCTAGATGTATTTTAATTCTAGATACATTCATTTTCGAGACAAATAATTCCGAACAGAGGGAGTAGGTAATAAAGGTTAGTCGTTAGAGGAGGGACATCATGTGTGCCGACCAAGTTTTTTTTTTGTTTCTGTTTTTTTCTTTTGATGGGGGCAGGAAAACAGGTTTCTCTCGGAAAATCTCAGTTTTCTTGGATTTTTTCTGCCTGAAATTAAGTTCAAGAAAAAATCGCATCAAAATGTATCATATTTGATAGTCTAAAAAAATGTATTCTGTTTAACACGTAATTGAAACAAAACTGGTTCTCGTAGGTCGCGACTTCTAATGCTGCGTGCGACGCCGCTCGGCATGAATTTTTTTGTTTTAACCTGATGGCTATTAAACGCTCATGGCATTTTTGTTATTCCTGTATAAGCTTGCAAATCTTTTTTTTTTCATAAATAATTTGGATTGCTTACCACGTATAAGCTTGCAAATCGATCAAGAAAGTAATCTTGTTGACCCTAAAAAAAGGTAATTGGAACTGACAAAGTCTTAATTAATCCTATATATAGAGTTAGTCTAAGTCCAGAAAGTAATTGGAAGAAGATGGTGGCGACGAGCGAGCGGGCGAGCGGTAGGCGCGAGGAGCTGTTGGTGCATGGCCTCATGCAAGTACCATCAACCGGTCCTCGATCGCGCGAAACTCTGGTGCTCATGGCCTCTCGGTCACCCACCTGGCAACCTCTCGTGGTCATGGTCGCGGCTCGCGCGCGAAGCTCTCTCGTTGCCCTCCGCCAGCACGCCTGCCGATGCGGCGACGCCCGCCAAGAAGGCGGGAGGCTACACTGACTCTACACCGGCCGAGTCCTCAGCCAGCACGCCCGCCCAGGCGGCGACACCGACCGATGCCGCTGCCAGCATGCCCGCTGAGGGGGGGACACCGACCGACGCCGCCGCCAGCACGCCCGCCGAGGCGGCGACCCCGACCGATTCCGCCGCCAGCACTCCCGCCGAGGGGGGAACGCCCGACAAGGCCGCGGCGGGCTACAGTGACACTACGCCGGCCGAGCAGCCCGCCGCCGATGGCACTAAGACGGCGCCCGGGGAGGGGAAGGCGACGACGGTCGAGCAGAAGTTCATCGAGAAGATGAACCAAGCGTACAAGAAGGCTGTGGAAGCGGCCAACGTGGCGGAGCAAGAGGACAAGTTTTCTGTTTTCGACGCCACCTTCAACAAGGAGATCAAGCAGTGCCTCGCCGGCATGAGCGCCAAATTCATGGCCATGATCGACCGCGCCTTCAAGATAGCGTACAACTCCGCCGCCGGCGCCGCCACGGCGAAGGAAAAGTTCGCCATGTTGTTTCTCACCCTCACAGAGGCCCTCCGCTTCATTTCCGCCACCCTGGACGCCCACGCCATCAAGCCGGCCATGGAGGAGGTGGTTGCCGGAGGCGTGAAGGCCGCATCCGGCGCGACGCAGGTCATCAAGAAGCTCGACACGGTCATCAAGGCAGCCTCCGCTGCTGCCAAAGAAGCTCCGAAAGCCGACAGGATCCTCGTGTTCCAAGCCGCCCTCAACAAGTTCATGAAGGAGCAGATGGGCCCCGCCTACGATCAGCAGATGATGTCCGACCTTGACGCGGAGGTCAAAAAGGCCGCCGCCTCCTCCTCCGCCTCCAAGACCGAAACTAAGGACACCGACGTCGCGGACGCCTTGGCGAAGACCATCACCACCATTGCCAACGCCACCAAGGATGGCGCGGAAACTGCTGCCGCGCCCGTCGCAGAAGCCGGTACCAAGACTGCAGCTGCCGAATCCGGCTACAAGGCCGCCGACAAATCCGCTGCCGCGCCAGCTGCCGAATCCGACTACAAGGCCGCCCATAAATCCGCTGCCGAGCCCGCTGCCGCGCCCGCTGCCGAAGCCGCAACCGCGCCTGCTGCCGATGCCGCTTCCAAGCCCGCGGCTGCTGAATCCGGTTACAAGGCCAAGGCCGAAGCCGCTCCCGAGCCCGCAGCAGAATCCGCCACCAAGTCCGCTGCCAAGCCCGCAGCCGATGCCGCTGCCGAGCCCGCTGCGGAAGCGGCTACCAAGCCCGCAGATGGCAAAGCCGGCTACAAGGACTCCGCCGATGCCGCGACCAAGCCTGCTGCCGCAGGCGGCTACAATCTGTGAGCTGCTGGCGCTAGCTAGCTTTTCCCTTTCCCTTCCTTCATGCATTTAGCGGCGCGATCGACACAGTGCCATTGCATTAATAATTCCTTTTGTAATTTTTCTCTAGCATTTATGTGGTGGTGCATTGCATGGATGGATAATATGCAATCCCCCTGATAAGTCAGGATAAGGCCCTGTGAGCCGTGATAAATCTTCAGTTATGCTAATATATATAGTTGAACTGGTTTATTTTTCAGCTATATTCAAAAGAAACTAGCGGGTTCACCCGCGCATTTGCGCGGCTAGATATTAATTATTTACTATTTATGTATTTTAGAGAACCATTTGTTGGCATTTGAGTATTTGTTTTTCTGCGTGGTTAAACCAACATAGTATACCATAAAATGTAACAAAATTTAGTTCGACAATACGTGCCATGCATGGATTATGTAATGATAATTGCAAATTTGAAATTTAATATGATGCCTTCGAAAGAAAATCACATTTACAGCTAACGATATAATATTGATGTATGCATTGAGGGCTACTTAGGTGTAGTTACATTGCTTAAATAAATGTACATTGTTTTTTGGCCTTTTCGCTCTGTTCGAGGCCTCTTCAGCCATGAAGCTATTCTCCAAGAGGGGCACGTTCCGTCACTATGCAACAATTGTACCTGTAGTCTGATGTCACTTGTTTTTTTTTCTAATGGTCCTTTTTTCCGCCTTTAATGAGTAGATCAAACCTGATTTTACGATATTACTTTGCTTGATTCTTCAAACCCCAACTCTCATGTCACTGAAGTAGGTGCGTGGTGACTATGATTTGGGTACACTTGTAGCCACTTGGAGTTGTTCCTACTAAAAGAACTTGATTGATTGATATTATACTATGGATGAAATCATCCAACTACCATATCACACTAGTAGAAAATAGGGCTTTCGTTCGGCCAGAAAAAGAGCATTAATCCCGGTTGCATTAGGGCATGTACAATGGTTCTATCTTAAGATCGCCATGTAGGATAAATAATGAGGTGGAGGAGAGAGAAATCATAAGAGAAGCCTTGTCTTATCTTATTTAAGAGAAGTCTAGAGATGATCTCTTAGCACAATTTGTCTCACCATGTTTTTAGGAGCAACGGATTATTGAAGATAAGGCTAAGAGATGATCCATTGTAGACATGTTTTTTGTCATCTCCAATTTACATGCAAAACTTAAGATAAAACTATCTTATCAACCATTGTACATGCCCTTACGAACCGGGACTAATGAGCATTAGTCCCGGTTCGAGTGGCGAGGGCACCGTACAGGCATTACTCCCGGTTCAAATGGGACCTTTAGTCCCGGTTGGTGCCACGAACCGGTACTAAAGTGTGCGATGTCCATTAGTACCGGTTCGTGGCACGAACCAGTACTAATGGGGTTGAGACCTTTAGTACCGGTTC
>NC_057810.1:98936906-98958331 GCF_018294505.1 Triticum aestivum
TCTGGCTTACCACTCGGTAGGATTTTGATAACTTAGGCGAGTACTTGGACTGCAGCTAAGCCTCCGAGTGGAAGTCTGGCTTACCACTCGGTAGGATTTTGATAACTTAGGCGAATACTTGGACTGCAGCTAAGCCTCCGAGTGGAAGTCTGGCTTACCACTCGGTAGGATTTTGATAACTTAGGCGAGTACTTGGACTGCAGCTAAGCCTCCGAGTGGAAGTCTGGCTTACCACTCGGTAGGATTTTGATAACTTAGGTGAGCACTGGGCTGCAGCTAAGCCCCCGAGTGAGAGGTTTGCTCTTCACTCGGTAGGATTTTATTTAATCTTAGGCGAAACGGATTCGCAGCTAAGCCTCCGAGTGGGAGTCTGGCTCACCACTCGGTAAGGATTTTTACAAACTTAGGCGAAACGGATTCGCGGCTAAGTCACCCACTGAGGAGAAAATTTTATTGGACAAAATAAAAGGTGACAAAAATTATGGAGGAACTATGACACTATTATTTTGAAATCCATGAACTACAGGAGCACTTTATTGCAACTCATCCGAGTGATAAACTTAAGTGTAAAATGGGCGGAGTAGTTCCGCATTCCAAGCTCAGGGCTCGTCGATATTATGTTCGACGTTGTAAAGACGGTACGCCCCGTTGTGGAGAACTTTGGTGACGATGAAGGGTCCTTCCCAAGAAGGAGCAAGCTTGTGTTGTTTCTTCTGATCCACTCAGAGAACTAAATCTCCTTCCTGGAAGGCTCGACCCCTCACGTTTCTGGCGTGAAAACGACGCAAATCTTGTTGGTAGATGGTCGATCGGATCAGAGCCATCTCCCTTTCTTCCTCTAAAAGGTCGACTGCGTCCTGCCGCGCTTGTTCAGCTTCTGCTTCGTTGTAGATTTCAACTCGAGGAGCATTGTGGAGAAGATCACTCGGCAAGACTGCTTCAGCTCCGTAGACCAAGAAGAATGGAGTTCTTCCGGTCGATCGATTAGGTGTGGTCCGCAGTCCCCAAAGCACCAAGGGAAGTTCGTCGACCCACGCTCCAGCCGCATGCTTGAGATCACGCATCAGTCGGGGTTTCAATCCCTTGAGAATCAGGCCATTGGCTCGCTCTGCTTGTCCATTCGACTGCGGATGGGCGACTGAGGCGTAGTCGACTCGTGTGCCTTGAGAGTTGCAGAAATCTCTGAATTCCTCCGAGTCAAAGTTCGACCCATTATCCGTAATGATGCTGTGTGGGACTCCATATCTGAATATCAGTTCCTTGATGAAGCTAACAACAGTACCGGCGTCAAGGTTCTTGATTGGTTTAGCCTCAATCCACTTGGTGAACTTGTCGACTGCCACCAGTACATGCGTGAAGCCACTTCGACCCGTTCTCAAAGGACCGACCATGTCCAACCCCCATACTGCGAAAGGCCAGACGATTGGAATGGTCTTCAGAGCTGATGCAGGCTTGTGCGACATATTCGAGTAGAACTGACATCCCTCGCACTTATCCACTATTTCCTTTGCCATCTCATTCGCCTTTGGCCAGTAAAATCCGGCTCGGTATGCTTTGGCCACGATGGTCCGAGAGGACGCATGATGACCACAGGTCCCCGAGTGGATATCATTAAGGATGATTCTACCTTCTTCCGGTGTTATGCACTTCTGACCAACTCCAGTCGCGCTTTCTCTATATAACTGTCTGTTGATTACGGTAAAGGCTTTAGATCGACGGACGATCTGTCGAGCCTCTTCCTCATCCTCCGGAAGCTCTTTTCTCAGGATATACGCGATATACGGAACTGTCCAGTCGGGAATGACCACCACGACCTCCATGACCAAGTCGACCACTGCTGGGACTTCAACCTCAGTCGGATCTGTGGCACTCTTGGGCTGTGGAGCTTCTTCGGTGAAAGGATCTTCTTTGACTGACGGAGTGTGTATATGCTCCAAGAACACACCACTCGGAATGGCTCCTCTATTGGAACCTATCTTTGCTAGATCATCAGCTGCTTGATTTTTCAGTCGGGGTATATGATGGAGCTCCAACCCCTCGAACTTCTTTTCCAGCTTCCTCACTGCACTGCAGTATCCAGTCATGGCTGGGCTTCTCACGTCCCACTCCTTCATCACTTGGTTGACCACTAAATCTGAATCGCCATAGACCATCAGGCGACGGACGCCGAGTGAAATGGCCATGCGCATTCCGTATAAGAGGGCCTCATACTCTGCCTCATTGTTGGAGGAATCAAAGTGAATCTGGAGCACATATCTGAGCTTATCTCCTCTGGGGGAAACCAGGACAACCCCAGCACCGGAACCATTCAACATCTTAGAGCCATCAAAGAACATGGTCCAATGCTCCGAGTGAACTTCAGTCGGCTGCTGCTGTTCAATCCACTCGGCGAGGAAATCTGCTATTGCCTGGGACTTAATGGCTTTCTTTGCCTCAAACTTGATATCAAGGGGAAGAAGTTCAATCGCCCATTTAGCCACTCGACCAGTTGCATCTCTGTTGTGCAAAATCTCTGATAGTGGAGCGTTGCTGACGACTGTGATGGAATGATCAAAGAAATAATGAGCAACCTTCTTTGTGGTCATGTATATTCCATACACAAGCTTCTGATAATGAGGATATCTCTGCTTGGATGGAGTCAAGACTTCAGACAAATAATACACTGGGCGCTGAACTTTGAAAGCTTTTCCTTCTTCTTCCCGCTCGACCGTAAGCACTGTACTGACGACTTGTCCTGTGGCTGCGATATAAAGCAACAGAGGCTCTTTGCTGATTGGAGCAGCAAGCACCGGCTGGGTGGAGAGCAGAGCTTTTAGCTCGACAAACGCTGCATCAGCTTCTGGAGTCCACTCGAACTTGTCTGTCTTCTTCATTAGTCGGTAAAGAGGCAATGCCTTTTCACCGAGTCGTGAGATGAATCGACTTAATGCGGCCAAGCATCCAGTAAGCTTCTGGACATCGTGCACTCGCACAGGGCGTTTCATTCGGAGAATAGTGCCGATCTTTTCTGGATTAGCGTCGATCCCTCGCTCGGAAACGAGAAAACCGAGTAACTTGCCACCAGGAACTCCGAATGTGCACTTTGATGGATTGAGCTTGATATCATACCTTCTGAGGTTGGCAAATGTTTCGGCGAGGTCAGCGAGCAGGTCGGAACCTTTTCGTGACTTGACGACGATATCATCCATATACGCTTCCACATTCCGACTGATTTGAGTGAGTAGACACTTCTAAATCATTCGTATAAATGTGGCTCCGGCATTCTTGAGGCCGAATGGCATGGTGATATAGCAGAAGCACCCGAATGGAGTGATGAAAGCTGTTTTTACCTCGTCGGGTCCGTACAGACGGATCTGGTGGTACCCGGAGTAGGCGTCTAGAAAAGACAATCTCTCGCATCCCGCGGTCGAGTCAGCAATTTGATCTATGCGAGGGAGAGGAAAATGATCTTTCGGGCAGGCCCAGTTGATGTGCTTGAAATCAATGCACATTCGGAGCGATTTGTCCTTCTTAGGAACCATGACGACATTAGCGAGCCATTCGAAGTGGTATATCTCTCGGATAAATCCTGCCGCCAACAGTCGAGCCACTTCCTCACCAATGGCTTTTCTCTTCTGGATGGCGGACCGCCGAAGATGCTCTTTGACTGGTTTTGCTGATGAGTCGACTCTTAGGCGATGCTCAGCCAGTCCCCTGGGAACACCTGGCATGTCAGCGGGCTTCCATGCAAAAATGTCCCAGTTCTCACGGAGGAACTGGATGAGCGCTTCTTCCTATTTCGGGTCGAGCGTTGTGGAGATGTGGGTCGGGGCTGCATCGGGGTCGGTCGGGTGAATGTGAACAGGCTTCGTCTCACCGGACGACTGAAATGCAGATTCTGTGGCGGGTTTCTTGGATCGCAGCAAATCACTCGGATCTGCGTTTTGCTTGTATTCTTCAAACTCGACCGCTGTCACCTGGGAATCAGCAATCTTTGAGCCCTTCTGAAAGCACTCTTCTGCCTTTTTCCGATCACCGGTGACAGTGATCACGCCTTTGGGGCCGGGCATCTTCAATTTGAGGTACACGTAACATGGTCGAGCCATGAACCGTGCATAAGCTGGTCTCCCCAAAATGGCATGATATGCACTCTGAAAATCCACGACCTCAAACGTCAACTTCTCTTTGCGTAAATGTTTCGAATCACCAAACACCACGTCCAGAGCTATTTGGCTGAGTGACTCGGCTTTCTTCCCTGGTATAACTCCATGAAAGCTCATGTTACTGGTGCTCGGTCGGGACATCGGAATGCCCATTCCTTTCAGTGTGTCTGCATACAACAAATTCAGCCCGCTACCACCGTCCATCAGCACCTTTGTCAGTCGAGTGCCTTCGACAACTGGATCGACCACCAAAGCTTGCCTCCCAGGGGTGGCAATATGAGTCGGGTGATCAGATTGGTCGAATGTGATGGGTGTTTGGGACCATCTCAGATAATTTGCCTTTGCTGGGGTAACCATGTTCACCTCACGGTTAATGACTTTCAATCGACTCTTGCTTTCCACATCTGCAAAGATCATCAGAGTGGAGTTGACATGCGGATATCCTTCCTCACTGTCCTCCTTGTCTTCGGCCTTGTCCGACTCCTTTTCCTTGTCTTTATACTATTTTCCTTGAAACTGCTGGATCAGGAGTCGACATTGGCGAGTGGTATGCTTTGGGTAAATGATATTCCCCTCTTCGTCTTTCTTCGTGTGGATGTGACACGGCATATCCATCACGTCGTTCCCTTCTTTATCCTTTACCTTCTTAGGGTTCCAGGATCCTTTTGGTTTCCCTTTAAACTTTCCATGAGTCACGGCCAGAGCCTCTCCAGGAGCTGTCGGTTCAGCCTTCCGCTTCTGTTTCCGACTGGTGTTTCCCTTTTCCGACTGGCTCGGCTTGTGCTTGCCGCTTCGGAGTCGGTCTTGTTCTTCGCCGTTGGCGTACTTGGTAGCAATCTCCATCATCCGACTCAAGGTCATGTCTCCGGTTCGACCAAATTTCAAACTCAATTCTCTGTTCTTGACACCATCCTTGAAGGCGCAGACTGCCTGATGATCAGACACATTCTCCACAGTATGGTGCAAAGTGATCCATCTCTGAATATACTCCCTGAGAGTCTCATTGGTCTTCTGCACGCAGACTTGCAGCTCCGTCAATCCAGCCGGTCGCTTGCAAGTTCCTTCAAACGTTCTGACGAACACTCGGGACAGATCTTCCCAAGTGTAAATGCTGCTAGGAGGTAACTGATTCAACCACGCTCTGGCAGAACCTTCCAACATGAGGGGCAAATGCTTCATGGCCACCTCGTCATTCCCACCACCAATCTGAACCGCCACTCGGTAGTCCTCAAGCCAAGTTTCAGGCTTAGACTCACCGGTGAACTTGCTGACTCCTGTTGCCAACCTGAAATTGGGAGGAATCACTGCGGCTCTGATAGCTCTGCTGAAACATTCCGGACCAGAAACATGCACTCGACTGCTCGTGGGCGCATCTCTGTCGAGTCCACCTCGATGAGCTCTGTTCCGGTCGACCAAGCCTTGCACGATAATGGATCGCGCGTCGAAGCCTGGTTCTCTGGGGTCGACTGGAACTCTTCGCCCCGCACCGAGCTGACGTCTGTCATCTTGCTGCCGAGGAGCGTAAGACCCACCCCTCGGAGGGGAAGTGGGCACTCGACGCCTATCATCTCGGTCGTGTCGGTCTCCATGTTGGTCTCGCCGATTCTCGCGCCCTTCACGCCGCGGAGGCGATCTGGGACTGTGAGCCGACTGAACCGTATTCGCAGCGACGGATCGACTGTGAATTCTGTTGCACGACTGCGACACGGCTGAATTCTGATCTCCTGCTGCCCGGAGCAGATCCCTGATCTGCATCAAGCCTCTGCCAGCTTCCGACTAAGAGGGCTGGATGGACTCTGCTATACGGGTCGCAGCTGCTAAATTCTGGATTGGGGTTCGATATACCTGAGTCGGCGGGAAGAGTTGACGTCGATTGGCGTCGGGAACTCGTTGCCGCGCGCGCTCGTCGAGTGCTCGCTGAAGATTCTCCAGGCGAGCGCGTTCGGCCAGATTGGCCAAACGTGCCTCCTCCAAGGCGCGAGCCTCGGGGGTTTCTCCTGCGATGGGAGTATGCAGGGCATCCATGTTCCTGCGGCGAAGTTCCTCTCTTTGCAGAGAGTCGAGTGGCTCGGGTTGGTACTCTTCGTGGTCTCGTGCGGGGTCGCTTCCGTCGCCTGCCCCACCATCACGGGCGAAGCCAGGGGGGCTGCGAGGCCCGTCGACCATCAGGATTTCCGCCGCTGGATCACTGCTATCGCATTCGGATGCAGTCTCTATGGAGCCAGTCGACAGATCGAACAGGCTGTAGAGAGATTCGTCGGGCTCGATTGCCGCAACTTGGGTGGTGGCCGTTTGGCGAGCCACCGCGTGTCTCACCCACCGCTGAAGCCTCGACCGACCCGAGCGCTTGCGCTGGCGGGAGACCGGGAGGGTGGTCGATAGGGGAGTCGACCGATATGGGGTCGACGGTTGCCGCAGCAGAACGCCGCGGACACATGCGCGAAAATGCATCGCACCGCGGACGGGGAGCGCATCGACGTCGAGTGGAGCCTCCTGAAGCCAGGCGGAGTCGTCGGCGACGAAGGTGAGAGCACCGAGACGAATCTCTCGACCCTCGACCAAAACTCCAGCAGCTACCATGATGAAAGTACTCGGAAGAATCGCAACTTCTCCACAAAATCGCTAAAACACCTGCCCCACGGTGGGCGCCAACTGTCGTGGTTCTAAGTCTGACAGTAGAGTGGGGGGTAGGTATGGAGAGGCAAGGTCCTAGCTATGGAGAGGTTGTAAACACAAGAGATGTACGAGTTCAGGCCCTTCTCGGAGGAAGTAAAAGCCCTACGTCTCGGAGCCCGGAGGCGGTCGAGTGGATTATGTGTATATGGATTACAGGGTGTCGAACCCTTCTGCCTGTGGAGGGGGGTGGCTTATATAGAGTGCGCCAGGACCCCAGCCAACCCACGTAATGAAGGGTTTAAGGTACATTAAGTCTAGGGCGTTACTGATAACGCCCCACATAAAGTGTCTTTACTATCATAAAGTCTACTTAATTACAGACCGTTGCAGTGCATAGTGCCTCTTGACCTTTTGGTGGTCGAGTGAGTCTTCGTGGTCGAGTCCTTCAAGTCAGTCGAGTGAGTCCCTCGTAGGTCGACTGGAAGGTGATCTCTTCTAAGGGTGTCCTTGGGCAGGGTACTTAGATCAGGTCTGTGACCCTACCCTAGGTACATGACTCCATCACGGCCCCCACGCGACCCAGAAAAGCAGGGGCGGCGCGGCAAGGTGGACGGGGGCGTGGCGAACTAGTTGCTTGTTGCGTCGCTAGTGTTATGTGTAGTTGTCAACCTTGTCGGATGGACGCCATGTTGTGGCCGGCGCAAACTGTCGGCATCGTTCCTCTCGGTCACCTCGTCCTCGGCCTACACTGACGTCGCCATCACGAGCGCGCTACCAAGAACTCTATTGTAACTCAGTGTGTATTGTGTAGGTGTTAACTTTTAATCACGTTGCGTGTATGCAACCAAACACCGGGCACTTGCATCTGCCAAGCCAATGCACGCAACCAAACGGCAGGAAAAAATGCTCCCATAATGCAGGCGGCCAAACCAAGTGTAGATGGTTTTTTGCCTTCACTAGCTCAACCGGGCTCGCGTGGAACAAGTATGCAAACTGCTAAAAAAACAATGCAGGTAACCAAACGCATCAGCTTCAGATTGTTACCACAATTTTGTTACAATCCGCCTGTCAATGCAATTCCGCCATCAGAACATGAATCAACCAGTTTGTTTCCAGCGACAATCATATGGCCCCTATCGTCTCTGATTACTGCTTCCATTGCCTCGTTCAGCATGTCAATGTCAAAGCCTGCATCGACGTTCAGTTTGACGACTCTGTTCGGTGGTTTGCACCATCCTCCTCTCTTCATTGATGCATCTGCATCACATGCAATGATAAAATTCAATGCAAGAGCCCGAACTGACTGCACAATTCGAATTTTCTCCTTTCCCACCAGAGATACCAGGAACATACCGCCACCATCTCATGAAAACTGTGAATACGCATTATAGACACTTCTTGTGCTGTAAAGTTGAGAAGGTAAGCTAGGATCTGCAAATTAAACCGTCAACACGTCTTACATTTAAAAACAGATGTACTAGTACTCCCTCCCTCCGTTCCTAAATACTCCCTCCGTTCCTAAATATTTGTCTATTTGTCTTTCTAAAGATTTCAACAAGTGACTACATACAAAGCAAAATAAGTGAATCTACGCTTTAAAATATGTCTACATACATCCGTATGTTGTGTCCATTTAAAATGCCTAGAAAGACAAATATTTGGAAACGAAGGTAGTAGTATTTAGGCACATGAAAGAAATACTGTAGATAAGTGGATCAAAACTATTTAGGAACAGAGGTGTATACATGAACGGCTTGAAAGTCTATCTAAAGAAGAAGAAAATGTGATCCATTTAGAGATTTAACGTACTCATCTGTTACAGATCAAAACTTTCGTCTATATTCAAAACTACAATAATACAGTGTTGTTTTCCTTATTGCTCTACTATGGCAACAAAAACAAATCCAAAAACCACATATATGGAAACAAGGATCTTTCGTAAATAAAGTTTTACAATGCCGCTGGAAGGATCTGCCGTCTCCGAAACAGAGAGCACACCGCATGCGTGAGGCACTAGTGCTCGCTCGCTCAGCTAGCTAAAGCTAAAGCCCTTGTAAGCCAACAAGGGTTAGATCAGGAGAGCTTCATGTTCTTCAGCATGCCCGCGACGAGCGCCTCCATGGACGGCGCGCGCTGCTTGTAATCCTTCATCAGTGCCTCTGCGGCCAGGCTCTGCAGCTCCGAGCTCTCCTCCTCCTTGTTCCGTCCTTTGGTCAGCTGGCTGATCGCTGCGCTGCACTGTGGGGATCAAGGATGTATATGCATCAAGGATCACTAACTACTGTGGATAAATAAATAAAATATAAAGGCAACTGCGACCCTTCCAAGATGTCCGTCCATCTTACCAGGCACACGCCAAAGAGAGCTCTCGTGTTCTTGCCCCCAGTCAACTGGACCGTCGACGCGTAGTACTTTTTAGCGGTTTGAAGGTTTTCCAAACCACCCAGTGTGTACAAAACCTTCAACATAAAAGAAGAGGCGACACTCAGCAAGGATAAGCTGTGCACTCGCATTGCATGAAATCAACTGCGCCTTTGGCAGAATCAGGACATAGAATTGGCTTGACTTAGTCATTTATATGAATCAGAAACATTGGGCGATTTTGCATCCCACCAGAAGGATTATTAAACAAATAAATAGCACTGATCATCGTATTGCCATATATGCACGTCAAATAAACTCTACTTCTGGGCTCAGCATGCCCTCTCCCACCTACCACACAAAATCAGTAAGACAAACCATGCAACTTCCGTTTTTTGCAGACCCCAGAAGAATAAGCTCCTACAGTTTCCCACCCTAAAGCTACATATTACGCGTATCAGCCTATGCCATGCCCCGTCCGCTTAGTACAACATGACTTCTAAAATAAACAGAAAAAAACTTCTAACTTGAATAAATACCAAACAAAACTCCTTTAAGATGACAGCTTCATTGAAAGCCAGTCTTTATCTTTAAATTACTAAAATCGATTTTCATGGCTGATCATAACTAGATGTGGGACCTCAATTGGTAGAAAATATACACAGTTGATCCAATCATCAAATCATGTTGATTCATTGCATAATATGATAGCCTATAAGTCGGTGTTAAAATACTTCATCGATTATACATCTGTGTCTGAGAGGTTTATAAAGATGTGTGTCATTTTCTCATTTCAATTCATCTCTCACATGGACCATTATCTTGAGAAACACAACTTACAAAACTTAATACACTTGCTATTTTTAATCTTATGTCTCATTATCATGGATTATGAGTAAAAGGACTAGTCAAGACTAGTCTATGGACTAGTCTATGAGTCCCAACTCCATGGCCGACTACACTTCAGTGTCAACTAGTCTACGAGTCGCAACTTCAGTGTTGATTAGTTACGCTTAGTCTATCAGTCTCAACCTCGGAACGACTCGTCGACTCATAAACCTTGCTCATTTTAATTATTTTGTAACGTTTTTGTTAACTTCAATGTTGAATTGGCGTGCTTCATTTTAATTGGATCTTTGATAGTTATTGTTGTCTCATGTGGTATTCAACCATTCATCACTTACCATTGGAAGAAAGAGACCATCAGTAAATCATCAACAGAATAATGACAAATTTCATAACAGATAATTCTAACTTTTCTATTTATTTGGACGAAAGGCTGTGCTTGGTCCACTTACCTCAGCATAAGCTAGATGATAAAGTGGAATGGTTGGTTGGGCCAATATTAGTTCCTCGTAACAAAAGGCGGCTTGTTTGTACCTGGCAAAAAAATCGTCATATAAGTTGGTATTTTCACATCTGACCATATTATGTTGAATCAATCAAGATTGAACATCTCACATCTGTAAGGAAACATAAATTTCAGCAAGCTCTCTCCATGCATCATGATCCGCCATGAATCTAACACAGGGAAAGGGTTAATATGTTCTAATAAGAAAAATATAGGAGGCGGTAACAGGTCCATAAAAGAAGTGGATGCATACTTACAATTCCAAATACTTGTTCAGATAATCAACTGCTAAAGACATGTCACCTTGTGCTTTTGCAATAGCAATTTTTCTCTTATGGACAATCTGACAACCAAACAAGGAGGATATTTGTTGTATAAAATGACACCGTATTAAGGTACACAAAAGTACCATCCTTAGCATTTGAATGGTTCTAGAAAGCAAAGAAAATCAAATTCCTCCTGCACACCAAATTTTCACCTGATCAAATGGGTTGTTTTCCAGGATAAGTGCATAAGCTCTTTCAGCTTCAGCCCAATCACCCTTTGCCTCAAACAGCAGGGCTTCTAGCCGGCCTGCATTTTAGAGCAAGTGTGTTCAGCATTTACAGAGAAGGGGAGCCTTGGCGCAGTGGTAAAGCTGCTGCTTTGTGACCATGAGGTCACGGGTTCAAGTCCTGGAAACAGCCTCTTACAGAAATGTAGGGAAAGGCTGCGTACAATAGACCCAAAGTGGTCGGACCCTTCCCCAGACCCTGCGCAAGCGGGAGCTACATGCACTGGGGCTGCCCTTTTTTTTTGTGTTCAGCATTTACAGAAAGATGGGCGTAATAACCAGCATTATATGACTCGACAGATATCAATTCTGGCATACTTGAATAAAAAGAATCGTTCCAAACTTAGGTGTTCACATCGATTTTGTGTACAACAGGATTTAGGTAACCCGTAACTGGTTCTTAGTTAACAAAAATGTCATGTATTACACCTTCACCCTGAAGCAACACCTTGCCCTCCTACTTTAGACCAGACAATACCTAAGATCAACATCTATTTATATTCCAAGCGAGTGTACCACAACATCATTTGGCTTGACATACTAAAGTAGTGTGCAGGTACATTTGTTCAGAGAAATCAACTCACCAGGCCAATAATAACTGATCTGGCATTATATGGTGAGCAGTTATGCGTATTTCATTTTTTTAAGTAATAGTCTTCGCCGTTCGCGTCATAGTTCACTTCTCAGGCTATTGACAACGTGAGCTGTCTTAAAAACAATCACAGCCTGGCATAGATTTACGGAACTGGCATAACAATTTTGAAGTTTCATGTCAGACTTTAGTCCAATCTTTGAACAAACCCTTTCCCCATTTGAAAAACATTGAACCAATTTTGGAAAGGATTAGCTTGGCCCCACCACATGTTTCTTGTTTGTCACCAACCCCTTTTGGATGATTTTGCTCATAATAAAGTTTCCAAAGTGTAACTAGATCTGCAAACTGCCTTTGTACGGGCCAAACAAACTTACCAACACGAGCGCTGCCAGGAAACTGCTTGGAGAGGACTCCAATACAATCCTGCAGAACCATGAAACGAGGCGATTTGATCAATAGATAATGGTAGGCATACCCAAGATAGACTGAATTTTTCGTCCTCAGCGGACAAAAGTAAAATTGCATCGGGTCAGAGAATGGAACCGGACCAGAGTTGGTCATAGAAGAACAGTGACTGCGTAACCAGAGCACCTCACCTTTGCGACATCAAGACGCTGGCAGTCCATGGCGGCCACAGCCACCTGCTCGTAGAGCGTCCACTCTGCATGCATCGAAACAAAGCGGTCTCGCGTTCAGTACTGGGGCCGAGAGCACGGCGAGAGATCAGCAGCAGCAGCAGCTGAGAACGCCGCAGGGACGTTCCGGCAACGGTTCCGGGCGCAGAAGCGCAGCGATTCCAGTTAGGCAGATGAGATCTCGGAAGGGAGAGGCGGATCGGGAGCGCGGGGGGAAGAGATCTGGCCGGAGGCGGGCCACGAGACGAGATCTATCCGCACCGCGCGCGGGGGAGGGAGGGAGGGGGATCAGGAGGAGGAGGAGGAGGTGCGTGACGTACGCTCGGAGGCGAGGCGGGAGCGGGCGGAGGCGTCGTTGAGGAGGGAGAGGCCGAGGCGGAGGACGGGGGCGGGGCGGCGCGCGCGGAGCCTGCGGGCGAGGGAGAGGTACTCCCAGGCGCCGCCGCCGCCTTGCTCCGCCTGCTCCTCCAGCCGCAGCAGGCGCGCCTCCTCCTCCGCCGCCGTCGCCGTCGCCGTCGCGGCCGCCATGACGAGACGAGGGGGGGTCCGGGCGTCGGTTGACTCGGCCGGCGGGGGTGGAGACTGGACTGGACTGGGCCGGACCGGGCGGGATTGGGATCGGGGGCTCTCCGTTTCTTTCCGCTTCGGTGCTGCCCGGGGACCGGTTCGTTATTTCAGTTTGTTTCCCTCATTTGGGTTGGTTTTTCAAGCACCCCCTGTTCCTGTTGGCAGGATTTGGACTCTGAACCCCTACAAAATTTACAATTCGTTTGTTTTCATGTTAATTTTTGTAGAGGTATACGCAGTTTTTATTTAAAACTATAGAGTTACAGTCGTGATGTAACAATTCCTCGATGTATAGAGGTCTTTGAAGTGCACACGGCAGCAGTGCACTCAATGTGTCTGACGAAGTTATATTTTGTTCCCTCCTAATTTTCTGCGAAATGAACTCTCTATCACCCATCAACGATCTGATCTCCACAGCAAGATGCCCATGGGCCGACCGAGCCAAACCATCGCCCGATAAGATGGAGAGAGCCTCTCAAGAGTCCGATTTCATAATGACCAAAAGGGTTGTATCTTGGACAGGAAGAGTCACCCCCGTTACAGTAATGCACTAGCTCATTGATGACGCGCGTTGCTGCGCCCTTCCATTTTACAATGAAAATGATAAGATTTTGCGTAAATATATAAGCATGAAATATGAAAGTTAATCTCACATAAACTTTCTCAATATTGTTCAGTACTTGATGAGTAAAATTGTACATATGTATGGTTTACTTAGAAAATAATAATAGTATTAAGCAAGAAAACATACCAATAATGTTGTTATTGTCCATCAATGCTTTTCATTGGAATGCTTCAAGCACAACATGCCTTGCACGATGACCACAGATGGCATAGAATGGCGGTGCTTCTCTTCAATGTCATCACGTTGCTTAAAAATCCATCAAACATTGCGACCTATTTTTCATGCCCATATATTATCCTGTTATTTTTAATAAAGTAATCTGATCCAAAGTATCAGATCTTGTAGCTCGACTTCATCTATTCTTTAGCTTCAGTTACAAACAATAATTGTCGGGCACTAGTAGAAGAAATATTCCTCTACCGAATAAAGGGTAGCGGATATTGATGTAATATAGTGATCAGATTACCTACATTTTCAGAAATAATGTACAAGCCTTCATCTTGTGCATCACATGACAAAATAATTAGCTAACTGACCAAATTAGTAAAGTCAACCAAGCCGAGTTTATCAGGTAAAATGGAATCAAATTTACATTTGCATATCACATGATTTTGCTCTATAAGCCCAGGGATGAACTTGATGAAATTGAAGACATGTTCTATCCATGAATAGTAACATGCCTGTTTCATTTGATAATCTTGTATTCTGTTCCTGATATGGTCTTGTTAATAACTGGTTTGAAAGCAGACCTCAATAAATTTTTCATCTGCAGTAAATCACACAAGGTAAGCACACAACAAATGTTTGAGAACCCAAGAAAGAACCCAATTCTATAGTTTACACAAAATGTTAGATGCAACTTTCAATGACAGATGACCAACTAAATTTTTTCCCACTATCAAAGAAATGGCCGAATACATTTGAGCAACAGAATCATGTAGAACTAAAATAGAACACCTTAATACCCTAGCTGTTGCTGATTTTCCAATTGGCAAAGTACTAGTCTTATCAAGTCCTTTGTACACAGTGTAGAGTAGTGGATGGCGCTCTCTCCTCCTCTCGCTCTCTCCTCTCCTGGGGCGTCGCCGTCCCGCGGCTCCCCTTCGTCGTCGTCCCTGCCCCGTGCGGTCTCCCTCCCCCTTTCCCCCTCGAGATCTCCTCCGGGCTCCTCGTCGGCGGCGAGGCCCGCCCCCTCCCTTTCCGCGACTCCCCCTCCCAATCCTGCGGCACTGGCTGCGCCCCGGGCCAACAGGTTTTGGGCTCTCGGTTCGGATGACTCCGGCTCTGACTCTGAGGCTCCCCCCCCCTCCTTCCCGTTCGGCTCTGGTGGGAGGGTCATCGGCTTTTCTGGCGGCGGGTCGCCGGCGAAAGTTTGCTTCGGGTGGTAGGGGCGGCCGGTCGGGTCGGGTGTGGATGCGGATGGTTGGTGTCGTGTCGCTCGTGGGCGCCGGCGCGCTGCCTCCTGGTCGTTGGATGCTTCTCTGGTGGGCCCTGGGATGGCTGTGACGACTTCGTCGGCATCTTCCCCTCCGGCGGCCGCCTGCCCTGGCTCATCTTCGGCTGTGGTCCCCGCTTCCTCGGCGGCGGCGGCGCCGGTGCCAACCCTAGATTTGGGATCGGGGCTGGTGCTGGTGCCCCGGGCCGGGGTGCGGGCTCCTTTGGCTGATATTGGGCCGGGTGGGCCTGTGCCGGTCCCTTTGTTGGGCTCCTCTGTTGATTTCCCCCCTCTTATCCGTGGCCCCTGGGCCGAGGCTGGCTCAGATTCAGCCCATTCTTGCTCCGGCACCCCTTGGCGAGCCCGGCCTGGCTGGTTCTCGCTATATATGGGTCCGGAAGGGTGCGGTCCCTCCTTTTCTAGGGTTTCCTGCCTCCTCCTCTAACTTGCGTCGGCTCCGTTTCCCTATCCGCTGCTTCGTCAGATCTTCTCCTCCTCCTTCCCTCCTTCTTCCCTTCGCGATGGTGGCTGCGATGGATCGCTCCCGCGGGTCCTCCAGTGAGGCTGTCTCCGGCCTCAAGCGGGGGCGTGACGGATCTGGTGACGCCGCTGCGGATCTGGAGTATGAGGCCTCGCTCCGTGCCAAGCTCCAGGCCTCGCGTGCGGGGGCCTCGACGGAGACGGCCGGTGCGTCCTCTCGTGCTTTTGGATCTGGGCCGGCGGCCCCTCCGCCTCTTGTGCCTGGTGCTCCGGTGACCGCGGTCGATCCCTGGGAGCAGGCGGCGCGGGGGAGTCGGGCGGGCTCCTCGGGGCCTTCCTCATCTTCCCCCTCGCTTGTCCCCCAGGGTGGTGGGCCGCCGCGGGCGCCGGCAGTGGCAGGTGGCGGTCCGTCTCGCTTCGTTCCCCGTGGCGCGTCGGGGGCACCATCCCGCCGCCCGTTCGGTGCTGCTGCGGGGCGTGGCTCCGGTGCTGGTGCTGGTGCTGGTTTCCCTAGTGATGGTATCCTCCCTCCGCCTCCCTCTCGTGGCGTTGGCCGCAACCCCCCTCACTCCCAGGTCTCCAACCCTATCCTTACCTACTTTGCGTGTCATCGTCCTGGCCACTTCCAGTCTCGCTGTGAAAATCCCCCGTTTTGCCTCATCTGTAGGGAGGACGGCCACCTCACGGTGGACTGCCAAAGCCGTGTCAAGCCTCCTTCTTTCATTCATTATGGGATCGGCCTCCCTGGTTGTTCTTTCTTTGCCCTTGACAAGGAGGTTCCTGTAGCTGCCCCCAACCCCTCGCTCTCCAATGTTGGTGTTATTTCAGTCCAGGACAAGCGCATCTCCCCACAGGCCCTTCTTGATGAACTTCGGTTGTGGGACGAAGGCGGGTGGGACTGGCAGATCCGCCAGCTATCTGAATTTGAGTTTGCTGCCACATTTCCCTCTAAAGAGAGTCTTCGCATGATATCTTCTTGCACCAGCTTCATGCTCCCTCTGAATCATCTTGTGGTGTCGGTCAAAGCCGCCTCCAATGGGTCAAAGGCCATTGCTTCTCTCTCTGATGTGTGGGTGCTAGTGGATGACGTTCCTCCTAACATGCGCACCTCGACCTTTCTGATGGCTTTTGGGGTGCTCCTTGGGAAACCCATCGAGGTTGATCAAGACTCGCTGTCTGTTCTTGGACCAGCTCGGCTTCGGGTCTGGTGCGTGGACCCGATCTGCATCCGTGGCTCTATTGATGTTTTTCCGGCGGCGGGTGGTGTCGTGGTTCTAAGCCTGACAGTAGAGTGGGGGGTAGGTATGGAGAGGCAAGGTCCTAGCTATGGAGAGGTTGTAAGCACAAAGGATGTACGAGTTCAGGCCCTTCTCGGAAGAAGTAACAACCCTACGTCTCGGAGCCCGGAGGCGGTCGAGTGGACTATGAATGTATGAATTACAAGGTGCCGAACCCCTCTGCCTGTGGAGGAGGGTGGCTTATATGGAGTGCGCCAGGACCCTAGCCAGCCCACGCAGGAGAGGGTTTAAGGTGAGTTAAGTCTGGGGCGTTACTGGTAACGCCCCACATAAAGTGCCTTTACTATCATAAAGTCTACTTGATTACAGGCCGTTGCAGTGCAGAGTGCCTCTTGACCTCCTGGTGGTCGAGTGAGTCTTCGTGGTCGAGTCCTTCAGGCCAGTCGAGTGAGTCCTCATTGGTCGACTGGAAGGCGACCTCTTCTAAGGATGTCTTGGGGTAAGTTACTTGGAACAGGTCCATGACCCTACCCTAGGTACATAACCCCATCATTAGCCCCCGAATGGATTGAGGCTTCGAGTGAAGGAGTTGATGTCATTTCCGATTGACCTTTGCGCTCTAGTTGTGCGCTGTTCTGGACCAAAGAATCTCTTCGTTGACAGGGAGCAATTTGCCTTCAGTCGACTCGATCCATTCTGTTTTTGCGTCGAGTGATCTTTCGGGCTTCGACGATCTCCGAGCGACGGATCGCCGGAAACACCGCGTCTGACAGACTGATTTGTTGCTCGCGGATTCCGCGGGATGCGAAATTTGGGGGCGCGCGCGAAGCGGGGCGGACCGCGGCGTTCGGATGGGACGGGGCATAGACGCCTCGATCTCCGCGCCGCCTTTTTCGCCACGTATCCAGCCTGCATAACTGCTCTCAGATATGATTAGATCGACCGGGCCCACATGTCAGTCACTCGGAAGGGACCTTATAAATGCGCCCGGCGAGGATTTCTGTGCTGCGCCCCAGCATTCTCCCTCTCTCTCTGCTTCCTTCTTCCCTGCTCAGCGTGCTCGCTCTCGCCCCCGCACCACTTCCCTTCGCGCATCTCTCCGGCGACCATGGCCAAGGAGAAGACGGCGGCGCTGGAGCGCGCCAAGAAGGCGTCGGCGTCGGAGAAGGCGAAGGGGAGATCCACCAGCCGCGGAGGGTCCTCGTCCAGATCCCGCCTGCCGAAGGGCTGGGTCCAAGGAGACTGGATCCAGTCGACCATCACAGAGAAGGACCTCCTCGACATGGCCAACGAGGGCTTGATCCCTCACGGAGCTGCGAGGTTGCCGGGGAAGGAGTGGCAGCCACAGCCAGAAGAGGGTGAGTGTGTGCTTTTGGCCACTCATGTTGATCGTGGGTTTTCCTTGCCGCCAAGTATTTTCTTCCGTGGCTTCTTGAATTTCTTTGGAGCGCAGCTTCACCACTTTACCCCAAACTCCATTGCCTATCTTGCTGCATTCGTGTCCATGTGTGAGGGTTTCTTGGGCTGTCGACCGCACTGGGGTTTGTTCAAACATATATTCACGTGTCGCTCTCAGACCGTGAAGAAGGCGAGCCCAGGTGATGAGAAAACCCGAGTCGTCCAAATGTGTGGGGGCCTGGGGATCCAGGTGAGGAATAAGAGCACCTTCCCGCCCATGACCTTTCCCGAGTCCGTCAGAGGCTGGCAGTCGACTTGGTTCTACTGCCAGGTCCAGTCGACGCCAGGGCAGTCGAGTGGACTCCCTCCGTTTACCATGGACCGAGTGAGCAAGCCTTCCCCTCTGAAGCTGATTCCGGAGGAGAAAGCTGACGTGAAGATGTTGATGGAGCGCGTGGTGCAGTTGGTTCGGGAGGGAGTGACGGGCATGGACCTCCTGGAGGTTTTCCTCAGGCGTCGCATCCAGCCTCTCCAGTTCCGGAGCCACTGCATGTGGTTGTACTGTGGGACCGAAGACGAGACTAGAGTCCATCCAGAAGCAGTCGACGATGTCACTCTGGAAAGATGGATGGTAGCCGTCACCGGAAACAAGGACAACCCACGCGGAGCCAGAAGGATTCCTCCACTCGACCACAACAGTGATCCAAATAAGGTACACTTGCCCTGCTCTCCACTGCATTCTTGTAGCATTCATCTCTGTTTACTCTGCCGACTGGTCGACTGATCATTGTGTTGATATCTGCTAGGCCCTCACCGAGCTGTACTCGATGCCCAATGGGGCACAAACTCCGACTGAGGAGGGTGAGGCGAGTGGGGGCGAGAGCCAGGACGAGGAGGAATGGGACTCGGACGTTGCAGGGGACGATGACGACGATGATGATGACGACGGCGATGATGATGACGCCGAAGACGAGGAGGAAGAGGAGGAGGTCGTGCCACCGCGCTCGGAAAGGCAGTCGAAGCTCGTCCACGACCCTTCGACTGAACGTGGCAAGGAGGTTGCGACGCAGTCGACCAAGCGCCCTAGGACCACTTCTCCAGCGCCGACTGAAAAGGCGCCAAAGCCGATCAAGCTCTTGCCGAAGATGAAGGTGTCCATCCCTACCATATCAGGGTAACCGTGCTGCTCATATTTTCTTATTCTGTGTGAACTTTATCTCTGGTCGACGCTGAAGTTAGTCGACTGATCCTTTGGAGTTGCAGTGCTGCTACTTCTGAGACCTCGGCCCGGGCTGATGACCACGAGATGGAGGATGCAGCAACTTCGAATCCAGGTACTGTGTTCTTAACACCGTTCTTAGTCGACTGATTCGCGATCTCTGATCCTGATCCTTCTCCGCAGCTCCACCCAACACTGTTATCAATCTCCCTGACGACGACGAGGATGAAGAACCACTGACACGCAGGAGGAGTCGGAAAGCGTCCGCCAGTAAGGTACCTCAGGATGTGACGGCGCCTGAGATTCTAACTGTGGAGGAAGGGAACACCACTCGACACACAGTGTCCTTCGCAAATCCACTGACGAGTGCTCAGCAGCCCTCCCTCTTTACGACGCACCACGTCCCAGAGGACCAAGCTGGCGCAGCGAAGGAGGCAATACGCCAGGCGGGACTCATGATGGAGCAGCTGAAGACCATCCGGGACGCGAGCCAGGCAGCTTATGACGCCAGTTCTGCCCTCCAAAGCAATGTCCAGGTCAGTCGACCGCTGTTTGTTCTGTTGGATATGCTACCAAAAACTTTTCTTTTCCGGAATTTATATTAGTCACCCACTGGGTGTGTCGAATAAACTCCGTGTTAGCGGGGGCACGCTGAGTGCACCCGCTGGGTGTAGTCCCCAAGGCTAAGGTCGACTGCTGGCAGTCGGCCTTAGGCTTTATGATGTCAATCTTTCTGTCAGTCGACTGGTCGACTGGACTTCACAAACCGGTGGGGGCACGCTGAGTGCACCCACTGGGTGTAGTCCCCAAGGCTAAGGTCGACTGCTGGCAGTCGGCCTTAGGCTTTATGATGTCAATCTTTCTGTCAGTCGACTGGTCGACTGGACTTCACAAACCGGTGGGGGCACGCTGAGTGCACCCACTGGGTGTAGTCCCCAAGGCTAAGGTCGACTGCTGGCAGTCGGCTTTAGGCTTTATGACGTCAATTTTTCTTTCAGTCGACTATGTCGACTGGATTTCACAAACCGGTGGGGGCACGCTGAGTGCACCCACTGGGTGTAGTCCCCGAGACTGTGGTCGACTGCTTGCAGTTGATCACAGTCTTAGAGAATGCATCTCTCTTTTTTTTTTGAGGTCGACTGGTCGACTTTGTCTTCAACAGGATTAGTGGGGGCACGCTGAGTGCACCCACTGGGTGTAGTCCCCGAGACTACGGTCGAATGCTTGTATTTGGCTGTAGTCTTAGAAACGTGTGTTTATCCCTTTTTCACTCGGAAGTGAATTATATTTGACATTTAGCCGATTGGTTCTTCACAGAACTCCTGTGATCTTGTGGCTCGCTACTCAGAGCTGGAACAAAAACATACTCAAGTCGAGCTGAGCTTGAAGCTGGTTCAGGAGAAGCTGACAAAGGCAAAGGAGGAGACCGAAGGTATGTTTGGTGAGACCCTGACGACTGCTTTTCCCCTTGCTTGTTTCAGCATCTAATCTTGCTGTAACTTGCAGGTAAGGTAAGGGAAGCCCAGCAGAAGAAAGACCTTGAGCTAGCTGAGAAGATCAAGCTTGCTGACGAGAAGTTAGCTTCAGTCACCAAGCTCGAACAAGACAATACCAATCTGAAAGCTGCTCTTGGGATTGCCAACAAGGAGGTCAGTCGACTGAAAACTGACAAAGCTGCCCTGACCGACCAAGTCAGCAAATTGACTGAGAAGAAAACTGAACTGGAGGCCTTCCTGAGTGGCCTTGCCAAGAAGTTGTTCCTTATGCTTGAAGGTAGACCTCCATGTTTGGCAAATATTTCCAATTGTGGCTTTTTCCATTCGACTATCTCCTTGACTTAGTGATCACCCTTGCAGAATTTTGTCAAAACTTTGAAGAAGAAACCAGCCGACTGGAGCCAAACCTTGACCCCGTCAATTCTCCGGTGAACGACGAAGTTGCCATGGATGTTTTCCGACTGGAGTCTTGTGTTGCAGCTGTCGTGGACTATCTCGCAAGGCTGAAGGCCGCCACATCTCGCATCGACTCGACGCTCTGGCCTGAGGAGACACTTCAGAATGACCTTGAGTCGCTGATGGCCCGCTTGAACACGATCCCTGGTCGAGTGCAGGAGTGGAAGAAGTCCTCGGCTCGGTGTGGTGCAGATGTCGCTCTGTGTCTGGCCCGAGTCCACTGCAAAGATGCGCGAGAAGAGAAGCTGGCGGCCCTTC
>NC_057810.1:99684209-99689899 GCF_018294505.1 Triticum aestivum
GGTGTCAGCCCGTCGGCTGCTATTCTCTCCAGTCTGACCGTCCACGACGCTCCTGTTCTTCGCAACGCTACCGCTATGAGGGGGGATGTTAGAGATATATTTGGGATACATGTATTTGATAGTCTAGGATTTGTAATCCATCTCCTACCTTATTTTCAGGAGAAGCTTCTTGCCCTTCAAGTCTTGTACTCAATATATATTCACCCTCGAGACTCAATAATACATCCATCATATTCCGCCAATCCCTCTCCATCCCTTCTAACAGACATGTCTATATATGTGGCCAGATGGAGCGATAGCTTGGAATCGAAATCAGACAGTCCTGCATCATCGATATTCTATTGGTTAGTTATATTCATCAATCAGGTCGAGTAGTGCTAGCTACTAGCTACAACTAGGCAGATGTGGACCACACTAGTTCGTGATAAACATATGAATGAATGTATGATTCATATACATGCTGAATGTATTATATATATGAACTCTTTCATGTTCATAAGGGTGTGGCTTGGGAGGCAGCCGAAATCTAGGACCCGCGGAACCCCATGATCATGCTTGCAAAACACGAAGAGACACGAGAAGCAGGAAAGAACTTCGCATAGGCTCGATCTTCTCTGAGTTGCGGATCCAGATCACCATGTTGACTGGTCCTGGAGAAACATGGTCCGTAGATTTGTTTTTTCCGAGAGAAAGGACAGCTTTATAAAACTGAAACAACAAGGCCAGCAAGGAGCCGGAGCCCCAGAGCCACAGCAGCAATATCAGCGTGATCCGCCCTGCCGCATAAGGCCTTGTTCGGTTAAACCTCTCTTAGAGAGGATTGAAGAGGTTTAGAGAGGATTGACGTAGAATTTGACTTGTAGGGGATTTAATCCTCTCCAATCTATTCCAATCCCCTTCAAACCCCTTACAACCGAACAAGCACTAAGGGAAGTTGCAGACCTGCCCAGATAATGACCGCTCCTTCCTGGTTCCTCGCCACCATTCCTGTGCTACCCTGCCCAATCTGCTCAATAAACGATTGAGCCGCCAGTTCAGTTTAACCCACCTAGGGTCAGGCTTGCTGCATGTCTCCTCTCGTGTGCCTACTCTGGTGTTTCTTTTGCCAACGAGCAGCAGCAGACATGTTCTGGTTTCCTTTCACATCCTCGGTAACACTCAACTCATGCCGTGTAAAGAAGAGGTAATTCTGGAGATATATCCCCTGGAGAAGAGCTACGCCGCGGCGCCCGCCGCCCAGCGCTGCTTCCTAGACCCAGTTGCCTCAGCCTTCGTTGAGACGCACACGCGAGGACTAGGTTTTCCTCTCCGTTGCCATGCAGGGGAGACACGGGAGGAGAGAGAGCAATAGTACCAAAGGTCCGACACTGACTACGATGGAATAAACCCCTAAAAAAGTGTACAATTGAATATTGCAGTTGATCACGTATACAACTCCTTTTTTTTTAGGGAAACTCAATTTTCTTTCTACAGAGATGTCTTTGACATACGGGTTCCAATTCTGTTCTGCGGAGCATTTGCTTCTGCGCGTCAAAAATGTTACTGCAAACGTAAAACATATTATCTTTCTAGACATGTTCACGTACAAATGTTATCTGCACATGTTTATGTGGAAAGCCCAAGCACTTCAATCTGTGCCAAAAAGAATACAAGCTGAATGCCAATTTTTTGGCATTTGGAGACCACCAGACTTCATTTTTCTTTACTGATGAAACACTACTGTTCTGTCGCGCATTAAAGTTGTTAAGCACACTTTGGACACCAACATGAACATTAGAAAATATATTATTTTTTGCCATTTATTTTTAATTCACTGTTCATCTGAGGAGCAAATGCTCTCCATAGCCAAAACAGTATGCCCTTTTTGGACCCCAAGAGTGTCTGATCAAGCCTCCCACAAGAAGAAAAAGGGTTTGTTTTAGATTCAAAGGCTTCTGGGCTTTAGCATGAGCAAGCCAAGTTACATCCCAGCGACCAAGTTACATGAATGCAGAGGACGGCACATTCTATCGTGCAACTCAATTGCTCTTAACCACTATATATGGTACGAGTAGAGAGTAAATTAATTGGATTGATGGTGACGTGTCCATATATGTGGCCAGATGGAGAGATAGCTTGGAATCCAAATAAAACAGTTCCGCGTCATCGATATATCTAGTGGTTGAGTAGCTACGACTGGGCAAATGTGGAGCACACTAGTTTGTAATACTTCAAACTTGCATGAATGCACAATTCATATGCATGCTGAGTGTATAACTGTATATGAACTTCTTTCATATTCATACGGGTGCGGCTTGGTAGGCAGCGGAAATCCAGGATTCGCAAATCTTTGGGAAGATAGGAAAAAGGGTTTCTCCCCGCTTTGTATTCCAAAGCAATCAACCGATACATCCAAGGATAGGTGCTGGGGCGGAAGCAGCACAATCACATCCAAAAGAAACGAAAGAGAAACAACAAGAGAAAAGAATGCCAAAAACGGCGGATCGACGGAAACGAAGAAGCTTGACGACCACTGTGCCCACCGAAAATCTCCCACCAAGCTCCAAGGCTCCGAAGCACCGGTACCAATCAGCACCACCAAGAAGACCGCGACGAAGACGATGCTGCTGCCAAGGGTTTCCCCTGGTACACGACGAGGCGAGAGGAAGGGTCGCCCCCGACGCCCTCCAGGAAGGTCCGGCGGCACCCACCGGCGTCGCCGCGTCGGTGTCGGACAGGCCGACAGGGGTTTCCCCCGATCCCAACCTTCACCTCGGGTGCTCCCGAGCCTGCCACCAAACCGACCACCATCTTGCGCCACCATGGTCAAGAAGTCTCCACGCCGTCTCACCACGGCACCACGAGGTGAGGTCTGCACAACAAGGGATAGGAGCCGGGACTAGGGGCCGCAGCACCGTCGGCACGCGGGAGGGCACAACCTCCACCGTCAACGACGGTAGCCGACCGGACACACTAGCAGGAGCCTACCAGGCCCGTGTGCCCACAGGCCCGGACGGGAACTCCATTCCCGGAAAGCTCCCGCCATCGCGCTGCAGCAGGCATGCCATCGGCATCGCCGTCCCCCATCCGAGCCGCTCCTCCTCCTCACCACACAGACGACGGTGAAGCCACGCCAGGGACCGGCCCGCTAGGACCCAGATGGGGCCGGGAGGGCCCAGATCTGGGCCGAGGACGCGCCGCCGGCCACCGCACGCCACCACGCTGTCCTGCTGCCAAGGGCAGCACCGCCACCGCGCCTACCATCGGCGACTGCTGCCGGGTCGCCGGGCCGCCGCCCAGCCGAGCATCACCGCCGCCGTTACCAGCCCCGGGAGGGAGACGAACGCGCGGGAACAGAAGGGCCCGCCGCCGCCGGTAGCACCCGGGCCAACGCTGGGGCACCCGCCGGCGGCGGCGGGGGAGAGCTCACGGGGGTGGCGGCCGAGGGAGGAGGAGGGGCGCGCCGCCCCGGCCACCTCCCGGGGAGGCGGCGCAGGGGCGGGAACAGGAAGGGGAGGGGGAAGAGGGGGGCGGGGAGGGCCGGGGCGCGCGAGCCGGCGGCCGGCGGAACCCTAGCGGGAGGGAGCGAACGAGAGCAGGAGGGAGCCAGGCAGCTCTCCTCAACTCACTAGTACAGAACCGGCCTTTAGTGCCGGTTCGTGACGGGCTTTAGTGCCGATTCTCTAACCGGCACTAAAGAGTGGGGACTAAAGGTCCCCTCCCTTTAGTACCGGTTCGTCACGAACCGGCGCTAAAGTGCCACCACGTGGCACGAGCCAAGCCCGTTTGCGTGGAGGGCATTAGTACCGGTTGGTAACACCAACCGGTACTAAATATTTGGGTGTTTTTTTATTTTTTCTTTAATTTCGTGTTTTCAATTTAATTTTGTGATTGTTTTACATTATAATAAGTTGTTAAATCATTAGGTGAAAGTACCGCGGATTAGTTTTGACCGGATGCATTATTGGATATCTCTACTAGCTAGCTAGAGTATATGCCATATCCATATTATACTTGATCAACTATAATATATACGGATATGGCATATACTAGATCACTTAGATAGGATCCATCCAGCTGAAACTAATCTGCCGTTTCTTTTATTAAATGATATAATAATTAACTAGCTATCTAATCACCACCAACACTACTAGCTTAAAAAAGAAACATTCACTTGTACCAGAAGCAAAAATATTATCGATAGAGTTCGACATGATTGTCATGATATTATTATAAGCGTTCATATATAACACCACAAAAGCAAATCACGTAAGTTCAAAACGAAGAACACGGACATGAAAGAACAAGTACTAATTAAGAGCAGCATGAAGAACTAGAGCTAAATCACTCCTGCTAGCTACTCTCTCTCTTTGGTAAAATAGCATAGAACATGTATAGCTCTCCTGATTTATCATACTGGAGCATGCCGATGAACCTGTCTCCTAATCGTGGGCTGCGCTTCTCATTGCTGCCCCCTAGTACTTCTTTGCGATCATTAACAATTTTCCTCCAATCTTTCACTATTAAGCATTCATTGCTTCTAGAAATCCTGAATGCATTCATGTGCAATGCAGGATATCTTGGTCGTAAGCTAACAATTAACATCTGACCTTTAGTCTCGATCCCCTGAGGCACAACTGTCATCGGGAGTCCCTGTTGAAGAACATTGTATAGTACTTAATTAATATACTTAGCAATGAAAGTTTAGCAAAAAAATTATATATGCAAAATATGCACTGAGGACAAATAGTAAAAATCTTACCATCATTCCTAAATAGATGTGACCGTAGTTCAATACCAACACTATTGGTCACACGTTTTGAGTACTAACATTTCTAAGTGCAGGAAGAAAATTTGTCTTAACAGTATGAAGATCCTTAAGCCATGAAACATAATGACTTATCTCCTCGCAGTTTAGTTCAGCTCCGGGACAGTAGTAGGTCCTATCTACCAAGCATCGGACATGTTTGGTTGAATGGAGATAAGCTGTCAATAGAAATTAGTTGTCAGTTATTTTTAAATAAGCAATATCAAAGACAAAAATATAGTTGAGAAGAACTCACATAATGGTAGAACTGGAGGCGTCTGCACATCGACCCATATGTCTCTATTACCTTCAATATCATCTTCTGGGCGAATATCAAAGGTGATAACCATACCAGGCTCAAATGCATAAGCCTTGCATAGTGCTTGCCAAGTTTTGCATTCAAAATAGGTGTACGTGTGTGCATTGTACACTTTGACGTTGAAAGTATAACCATCATGCTCAGTTTTCAGGTAAGCTCTCTTTACCTCCATAGTTTCCATATCTTTGAAACCTATCTTATTCAAGACAAAAATTCTTGCATGGCAGGGGATGCGCTAGTAGAATAATGAAATTAAAAATTATAAGTCAGGCAAATGAAGCATATATAAGTCATGCTTAATTACGAAAACAGACTTGTGACTTACTGTATCGAATTCGAAAGTCTCATCCAGCTTGATGCTGAATCGCCTACCATCAACAAGGAAATTTCTGTCGCACTGGCCGCGCTGGTCTTCACAGTATTCACACATAATGAAATTTTTTTCGTCGTCAGACGACATTTCCTATGTTCATATTAGGCGAAACATTAAACACTTACTAATTCAATTAATTCAACTAAGACACAAATCAACCAAAAGCCCAATGTTATATTAATTCAATTAGTTCAAAGCATTTACTAAAAATA
>NC_057810.1:99691703-99692198 GCF_018294505.1 Triticum aestivum
CGTGATCGACACTCGCGCGCGCGAGAAGTGGAACGAATTAGTGGCGATGATAACTGAATTTTCGTAAGTGCCATATATATAGGAGGGGCCTTTAGTACCGGTTGGAGCCACAAACCAGTACTAAAGGCCAATTTTGGCCAGACCAAGCGGCGGGAAACGAGGCCCTTTAGTACCGGTTGGTGGCTCCAACCGGTAGTACCGGTTGGAGCCACCAACCGGTACTAATGCCCGTGCGCTGCCACCCGCAGTGCGCTCCGTTTAGTCCCACCTCGCCGAGCGAAGGGCAGCCACACTGGTTTATAAACTCAGCGCGGCTGCCCTTTTGAACTCCTCTATATAGCAGGCTTCTGGGCCTAACTAGGGCGCGTTGCCCTGTGAGCTTGCTGGCCCTACTGGGCATGTATTTGCACACTCAAGGTCTGGCAGGCCCACCGGGCAGCGCCCCAACATATTTTTATAAATTTTTCTCTTTTCTGCATTATTTATTTTCTTCTA